>NC_066871.1:4601892-4901892 GCF_022985175.1 Labeo rohita
CCTGAAATGTTTCCCTCAAAAAACAAAAGAAACACATGAACACCTTGGATGAAAAGGGAGTGAGTACATTATCTGTAAATTGTGCTGGAAGTGGACCTCTCCTTTAATGTAATTTAAGAAAGGTTTTTTGCATTTTATCAGTGTTTTGTAGCAACAATCTCACCACAACAATAATACTGCAGCAGCGGAATAAAGTTGTCAGTCCTGTATTTGAGCCATTCATATGGCTGCATTCACACACATTTCAGTTAATTATGGGAGTGACAACTGCATTCTCTGTAACCGAACTCACACCTGTAAATTTTCAGGATTCAAAACTCAGGTTCTCTCATTATGAATACAATGAAAGGGCTAAAATTAAAAGGGTAGTTCACTCAAAATTGTAAATGAACTCATTTATGTGAACCTATGTAGCTTTCTTCTATTCAATACAAAAGTAGGTTTAGCTGGCAGAACATAAGTGAACATTTTTGCATTTGAAATGACATGAGTGTCTCAATTATAGGTGAACAATTCTGTAATGTTGTTGTGTATTTAATGTACACACACGTCAATTAGTACACGTATCCTGCAGTTACACCCTGCTGAGTCATGCAACTATTTTAAGTAACACTTTTCCTGTTCTTATTACTATGTTATGGTATTTTTGTCTTTCGTGCAACAGGCGGACGCTCCAAACCCTGCCCTAATACCTGAGAGTGATGCTGTGGGTGTCACTGTTGTTCTGATTACATGCACATACAGAGGACAGGAGTTTATACGCATCGGCTACTATGTGAACAACGAGTACACAGACGCTGAGCTTCGTGAGAACCCGCCCCTCAAACCTGACTATGGACAGGTATGGCACCATGTAGTCCATGTGTGTTCTATATCTAGCTATAGAAAAATACAAAAATAAAAAAAGATACTCATCTTGCACTTACAGGTTCATAAATTGTTGTCCAAAATGCACTTTAAAATAAGAATGTCCCTCACTTTTCAATCCACCATTAAAAACATAATTGGCAGTTTTTAAATGTAATGAAATGTAGCAGTATTTATGGTAAATTATTTATCCATGCACTTTTTTTTTTTTTTTTTTTTTTTTTTTTTGAATTCTTGTGCCCTTGTTTCAGTCTCTCTTCCCCAGCAACTGGTCACTCCACAACTGACTGTAAACTTACACTTAGATCTGTTTAGTTTGTAACAGTTAGTTTCCCTGGTGGATAAAATTCCTTTAAGCTGTTTAGCTTGGTTATATGTGTCACAATATAGAAGAAAAGAATGTCGACTTAAATACCACCTGTCTTGGACTAGCAATATCAAGTAGAAAACCATAATTAATGGCTGCTACATAAACTAAGGCTATTGGTTATTTTAAAAAACAGTTCTTCAATATGTTCGACCCCAACTTGCTGTTTCATGTGTAGTACAGCATTACAAGAAAGAATACTTGCGCTTAATGCCATTTTATTGAGTTTTAATAGTTTTATTAAGAAAGATCTTCCGTGTTAATTGAATAAAAATTTGTCATAAACAAAATACAGCAATTGTTTAAGTATTACATGTAATATCACTCTTCAGTAACAGTTCTCATAAAAATTGCAAAAAAAGTGAGGATTATTATGAGTGTCACTAATTCACAGCGCTTTGGGATTTCAATTAACAAAGTAAATTTATATAGAAAAAATAAAAAATATATATATATTTGTATAATACTACTACTAGTAGTAGTAGTAGTAGTAGTAGTGCTGCTACTACTACTATAATAATGTAAAAATTCTTTATTCAATTCTTTATGGATTTACACTATTACTACTACTATTAATAAACATATTATTATTATTATTATTATTGTACTGTCATATTGAATGGGTTCCAGATTTTTTTCCTTTATTGGTTTAATTCATAAAATGTAATATAATTAAAAATATAATAATAACAAAAATAATTATTTAAAAATGATTTTTATTATTGTGTAGTTATATTTATAGAAGCTGGTTTCTTCCACAGAATAAAAACAGGTAATTTCTGCTTTTCGTCTCACGAATCTGACGTTTTTCTCAGAAATACAAAATAGTAATAGATAGACAGATAGATAGATGATGGATAGATAAAAATGTTCGAAAATAGTTGTAATCACTGTAATTCACAGTCCTTTCAATAAACAAAGTAAAATTGTATAGAAACAAATATAAAAAAAAATTGTATAATAAAAAAATACTATAATAATAATGTAAAAATTATTTATTCAATTCATTCAATTTACACCTTCTACTACTAATAAATATCCTTATTATTGTATTGTCATATTGAGTGGATTCCAGTTTTTTTAAGTCTTTATTGGTTTAATATATAAAATGTAATATAATATAATTAGCAATATAATAATAACAAAATGAATTATTTTATAAATTATTAATAAATTAAATTATATTTATAGAAGCTTTTTTTTTTTTTTACAGGATAAAAAAAATAAATAAATAAAAACTAATTGCAATCGTCCCACAATTTTGACTTTTTTTTTCTCAGACATGCAATCAATAAATAAATAAATGTCAGATAAATAGTTGCATTCACCATAATTCACAGTGCTTTGGGATTTTAATAAACAAAAAAACATTGTATAGAAAAAGTATTATTTGTATAATAAAGGTATTATTATTTATTACTACTACTATTACTACTATAACAACAATAATAATAATAATAATAATAATAAATTCTTTATTCAATTCTTTATTACTACTACTACTACTACTACTAATAATAATATCATTATTATTGTATTGACATTGAATAATATAATTAAAATATAATGACAAAATTAATTATTATTTATAAATTATTTTTATTATTATGTAGTTATATTTATAGAAGCTGCTTTTTTTTCTATAAAATAAATTTAATTGCGGATTTTCGTCTCACAATTGAATTTTTTTTTCTCAGAAACACACACACACACGTGAGATAAATAGTTGCAATTACCTTTATTATTTTTGTTATTCTGTGCTGGAAACAAGCTTCCATAAATATTGAATGGGTTCTGGAAAAGCTAAAGTGTGAATGTGGCCTAAGAGATCATGCTAAAATTGATTGTAACTAAATATTTTAAAGATGATATTTCACAAATTTTCTCTACAAGGTGTTGTATTATTGTCACCTTTTTCATGCCTGGTGACACTGCATCCCTGTAAAATTAAAGTGTGCATTCAAAGACACTTATATTTGCTCGCTTTCAGCTCCAGAGGAACATTCTGGCTTCCAACCCACGTGTAACCAGATTTCACATCAACTGGGAGGGATGTGCTGAGAAAATGGAGGATTCAGAGAACGTGGACCCCGCACCCAACGCCATGCTGCCCCCGTCCTGCACTCCGGGAAAAGCACCTCCACTCGGACTGGTGCCAGACAACTCCATGGACTGTTTGTAGTGACGCAGGCTCCTGTGAATAATCCTCACATCTCAAGGCTCATCCGTGAGCTCAGGTCAATCTGGACACTGTGGAGGAGAGGGCGGGATTATTCAAACGCATCAGAAATAAAGGTTTATCTAATTTTGTTAGTTGTCACACCTATTTAAAACAAATCACCGGTGTGCAGAATACATCAAATCCTCCGGTATGCAATAAACAGTTTGCTGTTCAGTTCAATGATGAGTGAGTCATGAATCTAAGACATGGTTTAGGTATTAGGACGTGCTGCATATAACGCCATCAACCTTTTGATGCTTTCTCAAACCGAAAGGGGATGGAAGATCAGCTCAGCACAGCAGATAAGATGTCAAATGCATAATTCATTTAACAGACGTGTGTAAAATGTTGCAGTGGACAATATTTTTGTATTATATTGTGTATATATATCTGTGTCTTTCAATGAAATAAATGTTTTTGTTACGTGATTGAAGTTGTTTTACTTTGATTTGCCTTGTGCACGGAGTGGATGCAGCTGTGCAGCCTTTTCATTCATAAAAAAGCTGTTGTGTTGCATTATGCAGGAGTTCACCATGTTTGGAGTGACACAAGCCGCTTGCTTGTTGTTGCTTGGCAACATGGACTATTGCAGCATCTGTGACAAGACCTCAAAGTAGTCTTTTTTTTTTAAAATAGGTGTTTAATTAGCATCAATGTCACACTGCGTGTTATTGCACGGCAGTATTAATGCGTTAGCGTTTGCACAGTAAACCATGCAACCTGCTCATGCATGTGCATCACAAATAGAGCTGGGGTTAGGACTTCCGTTCGTTGCAACCGATCGCACTGGTTAGTTGATGAAATGCAATGCATATACTTGCGTATATGACCTCAGTGTGGTTGTTTTGCAGAAGACAGACCTCGTTTTAATATTCCATGGACGTAGGGTGTTCGCGTTTTCAAATTCTGACCAACTTTCTAAAAATAGACCGTCTTGACGTCATACAGCCTATCACGGATTAGTCTAGCGGGAGGGGTTTGCGCGGCCATTTCGCTAACAAACACACCGCAGAGGATCATCAAAGGATTATGAATGAAACCGAATCCGCATTGAGAAAGCAAAACACCGCGGCCGCTCACAAAGACGCAACGCGAACAGAGAAACTTGTGTTAATGGAGTGAAAATAGATGACGTTATTTGTCAGTTTGCGGGGGTGGGATAAAATCCTACAGACAGATATCAATTGGCCAATCGTCGCTCACACTGCGTTTGATTGATGGGCTCCCGTCCAATCAACTACGCACTCTCCTAGCGCGTCATAAGCGTTGCGTCCAATGGGCGTCGCGTAGGTCTCGCTGAAGCAGGAGTTCCCTGTAGCTGTGGATAGAGGATTAATGGAAGGGGTCTGAGTGTCGAATTATACGAACTACATAGTGCACACGAGCGAATTGCTTTATCGACATAAACAAACAAACGATCACGCTACCGAAAAGCCACGGCCGAGTCGGCGTGCTGCGACAGGAATCGCGCACGGACGGTGAAAACAAGGGCTCGAGAGGAAAGTCGAGGGCCTTGCTGAGGGTTAGCAGAGCGAGGAAGAAGAGCGAGAGAAGAAGAAGAAGACGGGCTCTTAGTGCTATTTCAACGGATTGGTCCCGACCCAGCCGCGCTGAGAGACGTTACCGAACCCGAAGCACTGCAACCAGACAGCTACTGTTAGCTAGCTAGCGCTCGCTCGCTAGCTAGCTAACCAACTAACCAGCTACTATCAGCCTCCAGACTTTATGTGATCTGACAGCATACTGTGATCCTGCGAGTTATGATCAGACATAGCTAGTGCGACGGACGCAGAAATCGTATGAGCAGTAAGGGGACGGAGTCTGAAGACAGTTGGCGTCAAGAAAAGTCGATTTAGATCTGTTATACCTGGCCTGCAATCATGGGCAACGCGCCCACCGCCAAGAACAAGGGCAATGAGATGGAGAGCGGTAAGTGCTTGTGTGTTTACTTGAATTAGTCACACTCAGGCTGGGTTTCAAAGCATAGTGAACCACCTGCCTGAACCGATCTTGGCCATTCATTTTCATTCAATGAATGACTAACATGATCTGACATCATAGTTAAAGGTGTAGTTCACCCTTAAATGACAAAACTACTATTTACTCGCAGACATGTCCTTCTAAACCTGTTTGACTTTCTTCTGTGGAGCTCAAAGGGACATGACAGTGGCACATTAACTTTCTAAGCATGTAAAAATATAGGCTGTCATAACATTTCGTTTTGTGCTCCACAGGAGAAAAGCCATATGGTGTTATTTTATTTTTATTTTTTTTTAAGTATCCCAGGATCCTATATGATCTTCTAATAAAGGCCCAGTGCTCTTAAATCACTTTCGCTGACTGCTATGAGATGTTGCACTTAAATGTGATTGTCAAACTCAGAGTGTCCTTGGTTATGACACTGAGAGTGAGTCTGGAAATCAGACAAATCACACAACAACATCTGTTTTTCCACACTCACTTCCTCTGCAACTAGTCATAACCGTTTAATGACCTCTTGACAAACATTACTACCTTCTAGATTTAGTGGTTATTATAGCTGCTCTAAAAACGTCACTCAGTTTAGCGTGCTTGATACAGCGGTGCAAAAATATGAAATGGGTTTGCGTTTTCTGCGTGAGACATGACTACCGACTGATTCTAGGGAAGTGTTTTCAAGGATTCTTTTGTGTAAACACTTGAGGTTGTCAGGAAGTTTTGGTGAATCTCTCCAGACCCTTGTGATAGTGTTACGCAAGCCATGAACCTTTTAGGACACATTTGTTGGTTGTGATGATTGCCAAATGCATTCATTCTATTTCTGTATTATGTCTAGGTTAAAGCAGCAAAACAAACATAGACATATTACACAGCCGTATTATTATTATTTTTTTTTTTGCAAGAAGTAGTTTACATGAAAATTCAATTTTGTTATCATTTACTCATCTGCATGCATTTAATTGAGTATGAAAGATACCTTGAAATATGTCCACGCTGCTCTTTTCCATACAAAGAATGAACACCTCAGGGTGTCAATCTCCACATTTGTCAAAAAGCACTAGGAATCTAGTCCATAAGTCTTGAAAGCTTCTTTATGCACTGAAAATCTTCACCTCTGTCACAGATCTTTGATCTCATTTGTGCCTATATTCAAGTATGCAACATGAAGACACTGATAGGTTTTACATCAGTTATGCTAAGCGGCATTGGTTTTTCATGTCGCATTGTAGTGCCAAGCTAGAATATTTGGAAGCGTGAATAAGAACTGTGGTAGAAGGCAAGAATTTCTGATCATATTCACTTACATTTGTGTCTGTTTGCCAGACAAAGCTATCCTATGGCTTCCAAAGATTTATAATATTGTGCGCAAGTTGCTTGTTGGTCTTTTGTTTTCTAGTAAACAACACTAAAAATAAAAGTTCCTAAGGGAGGTGGGTTCACAGCAATGCTATAGAAGACGCATTTTGGGTTCCTCAAAGAACCTTGCAGTGAACAGTTCTTAAAAGAACATTATTTTTGTTTGTGTGAAGAACAACTTAATTTAGATAACCTTTTTCCACTAAAAAGAACCTGGAACCAATGGAACGTTCTTCATGGAACAAATTCCAACAAAGAACTTTTAATTTTAAGACTTTCCTTTAGTCTTTGCAAGAAGTCCACATGCTCTTTGGAAAAGTATCATGAATGCAAAGCTTTTGCAAGAAAGAGATGCAGGAAAAATGTAGACTTAGAATATTGTGCGCAAGTTGTTTGTTGGCTTTTGTATTTCAAAGAAGACACAATGTAAACTACACTAAAAATAAAGTTCCTAAGGGTGATGGAGTAGAATGCAGTAGAATAACCATTTTGGGTTCTTCACAGAACCTTTCAGTGAACAGTTCTTAAAATATTTTTCTTGTTTGTGTGAAGAACAACTTAATTTAAATAACCCTTTTCCACTACAAAGAACCTTTAGCGCAATGGAAAGTTTCGATAGAACCAATGGAACGTTCTTCATGGAACAGTTCCAACAAAGAACTTTTAATTTTAAGACTGTTTCCTTTAGTCTGTGCAAGAAGTCCACATGCTCTTCTTTGGAAAGGTATCATGAATGTAAAGCGTTTGCAAGGAAGAGATGCAAGAAAATGTAAACTTAGAATATTGTGCGCAAGTTGTTTGTTTGCTTGAAAATGTTTTTGTATTCCACAGAATACGCAATATGAAGTACACTAAAAATAAAGGCTCCTAAGGGTGATGGGTTCACAGCAGTGCTATAGAAGAAGAATTTTGGGTTCCTCTAAGAACCTTTCACTGAACAGTTCTTAAAAGAACATTTTTTGGTTTGTGTGAAGAACATCTTAATTTAAATATCTTTTTTCTACTTAAAATAACCTTTAGTTTCCATGGAACCAATGGAATGTTCTATTTTGGGTTCCTCAAAGAACCTTTCAGTGAAACATTTTTTTTTTTTTGTTTGCGTAAAGAACAACTTAGTTTAAATAATACTTTTCCACTACAAAGAACCTTTAGCGCAATGGAAAGTTTCCATGGAACCAATGGAACGTTCTTCATGGAACCATCGATTCCAACCAAGAAATTTTAATTTTAAGACTGTTTCCTTTAGTCTTTGTAAGAAGACCTTGTGCTCTTTTTTTTTTTTTTGGAAAAGAATTATGAATGCAAAGCGTTTGAAAGGAAGAGATGCAAGAAAAATGCACTATTACTTCTATTATTATTATTAGAGAACACTAGCTGTAGGAGTTAGAACTATGGCTCTCGAAACTCAGTTTATTTGGCAGTTGAGACAATGAACTGCTATTAAGCTATAATAAAGTCAAAGGCAGTCCTCATAGGTGCAGTCCTCTTCTTAGATATCAGTTGATCCCATCCTTCAATAAATCGAATTTATCTCTAAGCTGAATAGCGTCATGTCCTCGCCCATTTGAACTTCATAGCCCGACGATGATTGCATATCATCATAAATGGAAGCATATTCCAGGAACAGCTGAGAAAAAGGGCCCTGATTCGGCAGCCGCAGTGGGTTTCATGAGAAAGGAATCTCTGACCCCAAAGGTCAAAGCAGCAATAATTGTATTTATGGGGGGGATGTGAGTGAAGAGGACCCGAAACATAAACACAGGTCTTCAGAGAGCACTTGGGAACCGATGCGAGGAGGAGGGGGAGGTGGTCCGGGCTGGTAAAGTCATGGAGGCGGGGTCATATGATGCAGTCTGTGTGATCCAGCCAGCCTGGAGTGTTGACGCTGAACAGTCTCTTGAACATCATGTGATGACCACTGTTATGAACAAGACCACTTTGTGTGTGGCCTTCTGTCGGCATCTTCAGGCGATGTAATCTCTTTGCTTTCTCTCTTTTCCTGTTGCAGAAGTTTGCTTTGCTTCTGCTTTCTTGTGTGAGGTTTCAATCGCAGGATCAGATGTCTTCAGGATATTCCTTCATTTTATAAGCGCTTTTGCCTGCTAGGGATGGGTTTTTTTATACGAAGTGCGACAGCAGAACTGTTTCATCTGGTAACTTTGCTATGCCATTTACCACGGTACTGACAACATAGCAGCAAGTCTACTTTCCCTTATTAACGTGAGAATGATTGGGTAACATGAAGTAAGCAGAAAATAAAGCATGTTAAGCAAGGTAGAACTTACGAAGAGGTTTTTGTTAGACATAACAGAGTTGTTTCTGATTGCATAACACAGTTGAGTTGTTTTGCAGCAACGATGTAAAATTTGTCTTATGTCAAGTATTCAATGGCATCAAACGTGATTCATCCAGTCAGAATTTATTCTGAGTTTTATGATATTAGCTTGCCTCCTTATTGCTTTTTATGTCCAATGTAATTCTTTATAAATAATAATGTCTTTTGATTTTAACTACAAGAAGTTCCAATTAAAAAAAGAGCAAATAAGAACATAATAATTAGTCTCATGTAATGGCGATCTAGTCCTTTCCGTTCTCCTCCATTTCCAAAGGGGATCATCATAAAGGATTTGACGCATAAACCATAAACTTGCAGTGTAAGTGTTTACTTGTCATTTATTAGGATACAACAAAAACCAAACTTAAGAACTATTTACACTTTTTCAAGGTTTCAAATTAAATATGGTTTCAAAGAACGGTCAAAAGTCTAATACCAAGCCCCTTCCTCCGTCTGACAGTTCAAACTATCAGCGGTCGCTTACGCATATGTATTACATATGAAATTGAAATGAACCTATAAAAAGTCATGTATGCAATGCAAATATCAACATGTCAAATGTGACCCTGGACCACAAAACCAGTCATAAGGGTAATTTTTTGGAAATTGAGATTTAAACATCATCTGAAAGCTGAATAAATAAGCTTTCCATTTATGTATGATTAGGATGGGATAGGACAATATTTAGCTGAAATACAACGATTTGAAAATCTGGAATCTTAGGGTGCAAAAAAAAAATCAAAATATTGAGAAAATCACCTTTAAAGTTGTCAAGATAAAGTACTTAGCAATGCATAATACTAATCAAAAATTAAGTTTTGATAGGTTTATGGTAGGAAATGTACATGGAACATGATCTTTACTTAATATCCTAATGATTTTTAGCATAAAAGAAAAATTTATAATTTTGTCCCATACAGTGTATTGTGGGCTATTAATATATCTGTGCTACTTATAACTGGTTTTGTGATCCAGGGACACGTTTCTTAATGTTCTTTATGGCTCTAACAGCTCATTTCATTGAATTTACTTGATTATCCAATAATTTTTACATTAAATTATCACATGGCTATTTATTTATTTTTTATTTATAAGTAAATGGTTAGTTGAGCCTTAATTAGTGGGATACTATGTACTTCATCAGAAAAATGTAATACAACAGTTCATCTTTATGAAATCATATTGACCGACTTCTTTTAAAATGCAGTGTGTCAAGCATGTTTTACTGAACTGCAAAAAAGCATAATTTAACATGGTGAAAAACGTAAAAAAAAATAGATGTGCAGTTGCAGCACCTCTTTCCAGAAATGGAAAGCATCATAATTCATTCACCTTTTCGGTGGAACTCAAAAGGAGATTTTTAAACTTTTTTTTTTTTCCCCTTTTTAAAGAAAATAAAGGTTGAGTATGTTAAATGTAAACAATTTTGACCTGTTTTTCACATGTGGAAAAAGTGCAGAATGAATACCCTTCAGAACTTATGTTCCACAGATGTTCAAAAAAAAAATATGTGAAGCTGAGGGAATGAATCTTTTTTTTTTTTTTTTTTTTTTTTCTCTGTGAACTATTCATATCCATACTCTGTTTCAACCTAAATGTTGATGTTGGAAAATAGTTTGAGTACATATTATTTGTCAACTACCCAGAATACAAGTTCTCTGCCATGTATTTGATGCACAGTTTCATCCAAGGCAAAAACCTTTCAAGGCCACTTTCGAGCCTAGCCTGCAGAACGCGTAGTTGGTGTCGGTGAAACAGATATGTGTGAAATGGATCTCAGTGGCATGCTGCTGCTAGAATCTATGTGTGAAGAGTGGATTTCTATTTGCATGTGACTGCATGTCATTTGAATATGCTTGATACATTCAGTTGCAAAAATGAAGTGCTTTTTTTTTTTCTCGCGGTGGGCTTTAATGCTCCCTCCCCTGTTCGAAATGGGGGGTTTTATTCATGCCATGCTTCACATCCATATCTGCTCCATCGCCAGTGGACCGCCCTGATCCCCAGAGACAGGTGCTGGCTGCCATCCGGGGCCACGGGCCGGGGAGGGCCATATTTTACCGTGCGCGCGGACAAGAGAGGACGACATGGCAGACAATGCTGTGGATCAGATAAAGGTACAGCAGTAAGGGTTAACGCCAAGGTGGGCTGTGGTGGAAACAGAAGTCCCTGACTGTTCGAGGAAGCCCACGGGAGGAAACGGGGTGTGCGTGAGCCCGGCACAGGAAGGCAAGGAAACGGAGAAGGTTCAGCCCTGCCTGCCCCAAGTCCCGAATCCACCGAGAGGTCAAAATAGAAGAGTCTTGTACAAGAACTGACCTTAACTACTGTTTTGTAACAGCCGTACAAAGTTGGATGCCTCTACGCCACGGCTGTCTACCATGTCAGTGCTGCAGAGGTTGGCAGAGAGGCTGTTTCAGCGGGCCGGTCCTTGTCTCGGCGACTCTAGCGGTGGGGAGGGAGGCTACTACCAGTCCCAGGATGACTCAGAGGCCTCTTGCTGGAGTGAGTGACCGACCTGAGGCTTTATGTGGGTTAAGGCTGCTGGCACAGTGAGTGTTTGGACATAACTGTGGAAGGCGGTGCTTGGCAAAGGGGGCGGAGAAACTTGCATGTCTAAAGGTCTTACCTCCTCATCTGATCTATAGGGAAGTGTTGGCCTGAGTCCAGAATGAGTGTGCAATATTAACCAATTATCATTTTGAATACTTCACCTTTGATTATTGATAATGTTGTATCAACCAGGCTAATATTTGACAATTTAAGGCCAATGGAGGACAGAGTAAATGTTGTTTGAAATTAGTTTTAATTTCCATTAAATGTCATTGTTTTGGTTATCCTGCTCTCTGGATGTTAATATTACCATTTGAAAACCTATATTGGCCGACCACGAATTATAAATGTTTCTCATGATGGGATCAAAAAGAGATTTGGGTTTAACAACTATGTTGTAAATAAAAGTCATGAGTGATATGGAGATCTAGTTTAGATTAGCACCTCTCGCAGTGCTTCGTGGATTGATGTGGGACTGCCGACACACAGATCCCGGGTACAAAGCCCTTTTTATTCATCTTCTAATGTTTGTGCTGTTGCCTGGCGTTGGCTGCGTCATACAGGAGTTCCAGGGACGCTGGCTGTCTGTCTCCTGGGAAACCTGTCAGTGTGTCCCGCTTTCTTGGGGTCCCAGTGTTCTGCTGTTCCTGCCAGTCTGAATTACAAACTAATGCTAACGGCATTACTCGTTCATGCAGCGCTTATCCACTCTCAGATGACTGTAGGGTCAGACTCCAGACTTTGAAAGTTTGCAGATCACCCTACAAGCATTTGATTCACAGGTGGTGCCTTAATAGCATCTGTTAAATCAGTCCTTCTTTGTCGACTCTCCCGCATTTTCTGTTGGTTCTCTGCTTTAAAAGTCTCATCTTTAAAATTCCCACTAGAGCACATGGACATTTGCTTAAAATACCCTCCCTTTACCAATTCTGTGTTCACAAAGTCAGCCCGTGGAAGCGTGCCAAGTATCTGAGAGCTGAAAACAGATTATACCTAGACTAGAGCAGCACCTATAGTCTTGAGAAATGAGGTCATGGAGGAGGGAGAGACTTACCAAAGGTGTCACTGTCCCTTGAGTCTCCACCTGGCTAGGGTGGCTGGATCTGGCTCAGTCTTTAAATCCATCTGTCCCTGACTCTTCCTGTGGTTCTGCCTTACTCTCGCTGTGCCTCTGCATTTATTCCCTGAAAAAGGCTGAAATGCCAGGCCTGGGGCTGCACTGTCTGCAAATGGGTGCTGCTCTCAGATATGTGTGTGCGTGGTTGTGATCAGTGGGGCTCTTGCTGTCGATGCACCACTAGCCGACCCCCTTTGGTGTGCGTCAGAGCGAGCAACAGCAGCCGAGGGCCACACTGATTGATCTGACTAATCAATTGTGGACTCTGTCCACTAGAGGACATTGCCAGGGTTTGAGGGACCAATAGGGCGCACTTTGCGCGGTACCCTTTAATTTTGTCTAGGCGCTGGAGTCTTTTTGACCCTAATTTTGCAATTCCTTTGCATCCTTTAGGTTGGTAGGAAATGCCACACTATCTGTTTATTGTCCATGTTTCTCATTAGACACGATACCTCGGTTATAGGTTTGCCCCTCCCCTAAGCGACCAGGTCCCTATTTCGATCAATGTAGTGCGTGTGTTTGTGTATGTGCTTGCGTTTTAGGTGTGTGTGTTCCACTTGAGGGTGAGTGGAATGGCACTGTGTACAGAATAAATATTGATACAAACGGAGCATGAGGGGGATTGATTTACCAGGGTGATGTCCGCACAGTGGAGCTGCAGAAATCGAGGGCTTTAGTTCAGCATTCGACACTCGAGGAAGAGCAGGAACAGCAGAGGCCACTCTTGGAGACAAAAGCAGCGTTGAAAGAACACCTGTAGCTTTTAAACGAAGTGGATGCAAGGGTCAAGCGTGCAAGGACCTCTTAGGAAGAGGCGTAGGGCTATGACCCTGATGCTGTGAGGAAGAGGAGCACGGAGGAACAGTCTCACCAGGGCCCATGTGTGACCGCAAAAGCTCCAGGAGGCATGGTGGGAAGCGGGAATCTCGTTCTTCAGGAGAGTCTCGGTCTTCAGGAGGTTCGGTGGATGGAGGAGGAGGAGGGGGAGGTAGTAGTGGTGGTGGAGGAGGAGTAGAGGGTCCCACGCTCCTAGTGGACGGTAAGGGCACGGCTAACTTTCTGTGGGAATTGGTTATTTCCCTCCAGTAGATATGGCTCCCGTTTGTTAGGGAAGCCAGCACAAAGTAAAGGATCAGTCATATCCTGAGCCATTTATGAAATTACAGCAGGGCTGTTTTTATGCAAGTATTTTATTATTATTATTTTAAATTGTATTTTCTTTTGGCTTGTTTGCACGACGTAGTAGCTGAGGCCTGACCTTTGTTTTAAATCTGTTTCGAGCACCTTTTGTTGCACGGTTTTATGGAGCGTTGGATCGGCATTAAGTTGAGGCGAACTTTGGACAGTGTCCTCTCCCCTGCCTCTATCTTCAACTGTAGTTCCTCTACAGATTATCTAAACGAACTAGAAATATGACCCTGGAGTGTGTGCAGTCCCATCAAACACTGCGCTTTTGAGACACTCCTGAATCTCTCTCAGAGATAATAAGGCAGGGGAATTGACGGGAAGTTGTGGGGTGAGGCTTTTGCTCTCTCTCTCTCTCTCGCTCTCTGGCTCTGCCTGGAGCCTGTGGATTGGAGATAATGGCAGTAGATTTGAGCGTGACTAACCTCGCTCTACACCGTCTGCCTCTTTCACCACAGAGAGAGATCGTTTAATGCCCCTACTTTGGATTTAAAAGCATTGCACTTTGGGAATGCTTCACATGGGTGTGTCCTGCAGTAGAGTCCTCAATGGCAGCAATCACACTGCGTTTCTTTGGCTGTCTCCTCAGGGCGCAGCAGTTGCAACAGTTGGATCTTCTCAGCGGCTGCGACAGCTTGCATTTCCCCTGAGTGAGCACTGGTAGTGTGGAATGAGGAAGAGTCTGTAATCTGAACGTTCCCACACAGCCCTATAAAGAGAAGAGGGAAAATGCTCAAGTAGTAGTACTTCACTGGTGTGCTCACCTTGATTCTTTCTCACTGCTTTTGAAGCAGAAATTATGATGCTGTGACTTTTCTCATACACACACACACACAGAGCGAGAGAAATATGAAGTGAGAGAGAGTCAGTAGATATTGATTTGGGTCTGAGCTCTTGTTCTGTCATGGTGGGCTCAGGAAGTATTAGATAACATGAGCTCAGTCGATGTGGTTTTAACAACAGTGGAAATTAGAACAGGCCTTACCACGAACAGCCAATGAGAGTGATTGCCACAGGCTCTGAACACACAACAAACATGATGAAAAATGGAAGTGGCCAATACTGTGGGGCCGCAGTTTTGAGTTTGTTTGTGTGTGGTAGGGAACTTAAATTTATATATAACGGAGATGCTAGTTTAGCTTTGAGTTTTAAACCAATCTGGACAAAACCTTCCCGCGTATGTCTCTAAGAAAACAACCCATTTCCACTTTTGCATTACTCCCAACATAACAATTCAGAAAGCGTATATATAAAGTTAAGATCTGAATTTGACATTTAAGGGGTTTATTATCTATTCGCGTACTCAATACAAGAAATAAATGCATTGGAAGTTAAAGAGAGAGTTCACTCAAAAAATGTGTGTACTGTGTGTTTTTATTGTATGTATATAAATAAACACACACACATACAGTATATTTTTGAAAACATTTACATGTATTTACATTATATATAATTGATATTATATAAAAAATATTTTTAATATATAAAAAACATTTCTTAAATATATACATGCGTGTGTGTGTGTTTATATATATACATAATAAATATACACAGTACCCACATACATTATGTAAACAAGAACTTTCATTTTTGATGGGATTAATCTTGATTAATCGTTTGACAGCACTTAGAAATTGTCATATTTAAGATGTTCCAAACCTGTACGAGTTTTATTTTTCTGTTGAGCACTAAACAAGCTATTTTGAAGAACTTTGGTAGTCAAACAGCTGACGGTAGCCATTGACTTCCATAGTATGGTGCTACTGTTAACTGTTTAGTTACCAGTGTTTTTCAAACTGTCGTCTTTTGTGCTCAGTAGAAGAAAGGAACCCATACAGGTTTGGACAGAACGTATAGAATTTTCATTTTTGGCTGAACTATATCTTTAAATTTTATATATGTGTATATGTATACGTGTGTGTGTGTGTGTATATATATGTGTGTGTGTGTATACATATATATATATATATATATATATATATATAATGTGTGTATATGTATATATATATCATATATATACATACATCACATATGTATATCATATATATATATATATATATATATATATATATATATGTATATGTATATGTATATGTATATCCAGTATAGGCTGGATTGCTGAAACTGTAAAAAAAAAAATTTAACATCACTGATAGTATTTGGCAAACTGCTTATGTATTTTTAAAGTACTGCAATACAGTGCAATTGAGAAGTTTTACTGCAGGATTAAATGTTTTCACGAGATTCACTTTGTGTACATGCAGTGTGACGTGCAAAAAAATTAGAAGTTCTCAGCAGCCTTCCCAGGCATTTCAGCAGCTCTTACGCAGCACATCTGACGAAATGTCATAAATTGCTGTCATAAATAAGGGTAAACCAGCAACTCTGGACTTTAATGTGTTGTAGGGGCTGTAAAAGGTTGGTGTTGACTGCCATACAGCCATGACTGTTTTTTACATGTCCTACTTGTTGATATTTTAACAGATTATAATATCGCATCAGACTTTCTTTTTTGGTAGCACATTATTCTGTTGTGCACATAATTAAATAGTAACTTTTTTTTTTCCTGCTTTTTTCATTTTCAGTTAAGGAGTTTCTTGCTAAAGCCAAAGAAGATTTCCTAAAGAAATGGGAGAACCCAGCACAGGTCAGTTAATCCCATTTTTCTGCACTGCACACAATCACTTTGTCAGCCAATAAGTCAATGCGAGTTGCATTGCGCCCCCTTCTGGACACAAGGAGAACTGACCTTTTGTTTGTTTGTTTTTTTATTAACAATGGAGCCTTTTTTATTTCTCAGTATATAGCCTATCAAGTATCAAGCCTATAGCCTCAAGTACAGTTTGATGTGTAGTGAATGTGATTTATTTACTGTATTTCATTACTTTTTTTTTGAAAATTGTACCTTAAACTGTAGATCTACTTGTTAGTGAACATCCAGATAATATAATTAGTGAAATAATCACTGTCAAGTAAGTTTGACTGTGCTCTAGATAAACCATACAGGAACATGCAAGTTTGTCTTTAGGGAAAAAAAAAACAATGTGCATTTACCAACAATTTCCATTTTCTCTTTCTCTCATTGTGCAGAACACGGCATCTCTGGACCATTTCGAGAGGTTGAAGACTCTAGGCACTGGCTCGTTTGGACGAGTCATGCTAGTCAAGCACAAAGAATCAGGCCAGCATTTTGCCATGAAGATCCTCGACAAACAGAAGGTAAGCCACTCTCAGAGGAATCGCTGCTAAAGGTGTGCATCTGTAAGTTAAAGCTCATTTTCTTGTGTCTTTCAGGTGGTAAAACTGAAACAGATAGAACACACGCTGAATGAGAAACGCATCCTGCAGGCTGTCAGCTTCCCGTTCCTTGTGCGATTGGAGCACTCGTTCAAGGTACCAGGTGTCTGTGTGTATATGTAAACTTTGGATTTTTTTTTGGAGAAGGATGATACACTCCTTCAGCCCTTGAATGAGTTTCGGGTTTAGCTTTATCCAGCAAGCACACATTAAATTGATCAAAAGCAACAGTGAAGACATAATGCTGTTCTCTTGAAATTTCCATTCATTAGGGAAAAAATGTATCAGGTTACCACAAAAATATTAAGCAGCACAACCGTTTTCAACATTGTTAATAATAAATATTTCTTAGGCAACGAATCAGCATAAATGATTTCTAAAGGATCATTAAAAAAAAATTTAAAAATGCATTCAAATAGAAAACTTGTAATAATATAACTATTTTTGATTAGATAAATGTAATCTTCATGCATCTCTCAATAATTTTGTGCTCTTTTTCTTTTGTGTGTTCTGTACTTAGGATAATACTAACCTGTATATGGTAATGGAGTATGTTCCTGGAGGAGAGATGTTCTCTCACTTACGTAGAATCGGCCGGTTCAGGTGAGTTGTTTTTCTTTCTCTATTCATCCCTCTTCACGCTAGCTGCTGAAGCTTACTTCTTCCAGGCTCGTTATAATTGTGAAAATTTGTGTTTCTTTGTTTTTAAATTTGGTTTATTTTCAGTTTTTAAGAAGTAAACCTTATTCTAAAGTCACTCTCAAAATTTGTTTTTGTTTATAGCTGTTTATTTTTTGTCCTCTACTACTTTTAGCATACTACAAACTGTGCCACATCTATATGACGACATGCAAATTTAAAACAGCATCATATTCGACATAATACCAGATTAGAGATTTATTAGTCAAATCTAGAGCAGCACCGCATTCTTGCGGACAGTGATTTCAGTTATTTTTGCAATAAATATTATAACTACTGGCTACATTGAGTAAATTCCCTGTGGTGCAGTGTCAATTTTAGACAGGGAGCATCGAGGCCAAATTGTCACTTGCCAAAAATGTATTCAGAGTTTCTTTTATGGAGGCACTTTATAAAAACTATACAAGATTCAATACATTCATTGTTTTCTGTTAACACATTCCTCAGAGACTTGAATGAGTTATATTGGATATGTTACACCAGACTGGGAATCAAGCGGAATTTCCTGATTTAGATTTACAAGTTATTCATCTACTGCCACTTTTGCTTCAAATATTTAAATTACAATTTGAACCAGCCTGTTTAAAGGATACATTCAAAATTCACTTTTACATGGTGTTTGCATGTCAATGTGTCTTAGCAGTGTGTGGATACAACCACCCTACAATGATTAAAAAAAAAAATCCATTCACTTTTTTTTTTTTTTTTTTTTAATCCTCAAAAAAACGAGGCAGCCTCAATTATCAAGCTGCTTTGATTTTCTGAGTGATATGACGTCACACTGCTCAAGACCCATCCGCTACTGCTGGCGGACCATCCTGTATTAGCATATTTCAGCCTTTAGTCAGTTGTATGCTGTCTGCCATTTTCTCCATGCTCAAGCAGCTGTAGTGAAAACAATGGCTTGTAAGCAATGCAGGTGTTTTGTATTTGGGTGTAATAGTAAACAGAGGAGTCTTAATGTTCTCCCGACATGAGAGCCACTGAGGACACAGTGGATTAGTTTTGTTTTTGATGGTAACACCACCCAGGGTTGCAAGGTTTTCACAACAAAACCCGCCCAATTGCTACTCAAAACTAGTCCAAAACTAGCCCAATTGCGTTTCGAGTGGCTTCCCTGTTAAAACAGTTAAACCCCACGTTACTGGGGTTACCTGTGGCAACAGTGTTAAAGTAGCCCAGTCCTGTGGAAAAACCACAGACTTGGCAACAGTGGCACCACCAAATACACAAAAAAACAGAAGAGAGGGATGGAGTAAGCAGTAGCTCATTATCATTTAAAGAGACATGGACCGAAATGGGTTGCTGTGAACAGAGCTGTTTTTGACAAGGTAAAAAGGGTGTTGTTGTACATGACCATTGAGGAATTTTAACCAAAGTATGTTATAGACTCTTCATGTTATAGACTCATTAAAGGAGAAGTCCACTTCCAGAACAACAATTTACAGATAATGTACTCACCCCCTTGTCATCCAAGATGTGTGTGTCTTTCTTTCATCAGTCGTAAAGAAATTGTTTTTTGGGGAAAATGTTTCAGAATTTTTCTCCATATAATGGACTGATATGGTGCGCTGAGTTTGAACTTTCAAAATGCAGTTTAAATGCGGCTTCAGACAATCTCAAATGTGGTTGTAAACGATCCCAGCCAAGGAAGAAGGGTCTTATCTAGCGAAACGAATGGTTAATTTCCTAAAAATAATACAATTTATATATTTTTTAATGTCAAATGCTCGTCTTGTCTTGCTCTTCCCGGCCTCTGTTTTTTCCCAGTTCATGACAGTTAGGGTATGTCGAAAAACTCCCATCTTGTGTTCTTCCTCAACTTCAAAATCATCCTATATCGCTGTTTTACCTTTTTTTTTTTTTTTTTTTTTTTTTTTTTTTTAATTAAGGGTGTTTGATCTTTTTTGCATGTTCACTTTACAAAGACTGGGTCGGCACTTCTGCAGCAATGTAGGATGATTTTGACGTGATTTTTGAAGTTGAGGGAGAAAATACGGTCTAAGTTTTTTCGACATACCCTAACTGTCTTGAGGCAGAATACACAGAGTACAGAGTTTCAGATTAAAAAGTATTTAAATCATATTTTTTTAATGAAAATAACAGATCGTTTTGCTAGATAAGACCCTTCTTCTGGGATCGTTTACAACCGCATTTGGGTTTGAAGGCACATCTAAACTGCATTTTGAAAGTTCAAACTCGTGGCACCATATCAGTCCATTATATGGAGAAAAATGCAGAAAAGTTTTCCTCAAAAAAACTTGATTTCTTTACGACTGAAGAAAGAGAGCCATGAACATCTTGAATGACAAGGGGATGAGTACATTATCTGTAAATTGTTGTTCTGGAAGTGGACTTGTCCTTTAAGTCCCTAAAGAATCATACAGTCATACAAACTTGAGGAAAATGGGCATCCGATGTCCCCTTTAAATTATCATCATTACATAGTCACCTGATGCATTGCATAAAGCCCTATTTACCCTAGTGCGTTTTCGTTTTAAATAAGCGTTTTAAATCAAAAACGATCCTCGTCTACACAGGCATTTTTACTGCGTTTCAGAAACGTACACATTCAGGCTGCATACATCATCAAGAATGTCTTGTTTAAGAGAACTAACCGTAATAAAATTGACTTATTCCTTGGGGTTTTTTTTTTTTTTTGCAATTTATTGGTTACTCTTCTTAAATGTGACCACAAAACCAGTCATAAGTGCAATTTTTATTGAAGTCGAGATTTATACATCAAGATTTATACATACATTATACATCTAAAGGCTGAATAAATTGATGTATGATTGTAACAATATTTGGCCGAGATACAGCTATTTTAAAATCTGGAATCTGAGGGTACAAAAAAATCTAAATACTGAGAAAATTGCCTTTAAAGTTGTCCGAATGAAGTTCTTAGCAATACATATTACTAATCAAAAATAAAGTTTTGATATGTTTACGGTAGGAAATTTACAAAATAATGTTGTACAATGACTGTGCGTGCAGGTCCTATGTACATTTATGTTCTTTGTCTGTCTCTGTCTGGTGCAGTGAGCCTCACGCCCGATTCTACGCCGCCCAGATAGTTCTGACCTTTGAATACCTTCACTCACTTGATCTTATCTACCGAGATCTGAAGCCTGAAAACCTGCTCATAGACCAGCAGGGCTATATACAGGTAAACACTGAGTTTAAAATCAGATGACTTTATACAATGTAATGATAGCCTCTCCAAGAATGTCGCATGACTGACGTTTGACTCTTTGTCAAAAACCGTACAGGCTCATTCACAGGTTTTCACAAATGTATACGTGCGATGTTTATCCTCATTCTTGCATTATTTTCTCAGGTAACAGATTTTGGATTTGCTAAACGTGTAAAGGGCAGGACCTGGACACTGTGTGGCACACCTGAGTACCTGGCACCAGAAATCATCCTCAGTAAAGTGAGTACCAGAGCTGCATTATTTGTTTTAACTGCAGTTGAAGACATTTCAGCATAACTCATGTTCTCTCTGTCTCTCAGGGTTATAATAAAGCAGTGGACTGGTGGGCTCTGGGAGTGCTGATCTATGAAATGGCTGCCGGTTACCCTCCGTTCTTTGCCGACCAGCCCATTCAGATCTATGAGAAGATTGTTTCTGGGAAGGTGAGCGCTGCGACAGAATATCACTGCACTGGGATTATTTGGTGCTGGGTGTCATATAGTGCAGTGGCCACTCTGCACTGCACACAAGTGTCGCTAGTAGTGTTATAATCTAAACTGGTGTTTCGTTATTTAAAGTAATGCGTTACAGATTTAGCCCAGGTGCAAAACCCTATAAGCCAATCACCTGCAGACAGCCTGTCACCTGTGACTCGGGAACAAACACAAACTGACTCACTGAGACATCACAAATGCTAAAATAGAAATATTAGAAGACATACTTAAAGACTGTTGCTTAGGCAACGGTTTGAATGAAAAAAATATATATATACGTAACATAAATGAAGAGATCATTTGCAAAAACAGATAACTCTGTTCTCAGAAATCATGTTTTTTCATTGTTCATCAATGGATTTAAGTAAACAAATAACAAAAAATTCAGCTAACACAATAAAATCTGTTTTTGCAAATAAACTCTTCATATGAAGAGAAGAATACAATAAAATAATAAAAAAAAAAATAATAATAAATACTAAAAATTTTTAAAATGACCAAAACCATATAAAAAATGACAAAGGCTCATAACAAAATATTGATGGTATTAATAAATAAACTTTTTTTTTACATTTTCTGATTAATTTTTAGTAATTTCCTGTGCCATGGTCACTTTTATTAGGCTTTTGTATTTATTTTTTTCCAGTTAGTAATTTTATTGATTCAAGTTTAATTGGATAAATTGTCAAATTAATAGTGAAATTAAATTGTGAAATTTAATTAATTTGATAAATTGTGAAATTTTCCTCTCGTAAACCCTTTTAAAAGAAGTATAATAAAATAAAATAACATATGCTGGTTATATAACAAACCAAAAAATGTTAATTCCAATTTTAATTTATATTATATTAATTTATATAATTTATATTATTTGTATACTATTTTTTTTTTTTGTTGTTGTTGTTGGATAACAAGCATGTTTTGTTTTGTTTTATTTTTATTTTATTTTATTTTATTTTATTTTATTTTTTATTGGGCTATTTTGCTTCCAATGATACTGGGCAATGGTTTAACTTATAGTCTTTTTAAAGGTTTTATGAGGAGAAATATTTTAGAAATATTAATATTCTATCTATCTATCTATCTATCTATCTATCTATCTATTGTTTTTGCCATGAATATATTTTTTTACACAATGAGTTTTAAAAAATGAATTTTAAAGTTTAAATTTGAGCTGTGTTTCATTAAGGTTTTTACATTGAGTTACCATCTGCTTTTGCTGCTGGTCTCTTTTGGTTTTGTGGTTTGGGTGCAACTTGCTGTCTTCTACACAGTTATAAATTTAGGTTTTCAGTCACTACTCTTTGGCAGAGGAACTGACTAGTTGATCTGTTTTTTAAATGACATTGTGTCAATTACAATAAGACTTTCTGGTGTATTAGAAGTGAATCGGTTTGTAAAGGTGCTTGTGAATCCCAAACACTGAGCATGTGTCTTACTCTTTCTCTAGGTTCGCTTCCCCTCACATTTTAGCTCTGACCTGAAGGATCTGCTAAGGAATCTGCTGCAGGTCGATCTGACGAAGCGCTTCGGTAACCTCAAGAATGGCGTCAATGACATCAAGGGCCACAAATGGTTTGCAACCACCGACTGGATCGCGATCTACCAGAAGAAGGTACCTCAATTGCACTGGCTTCTTATAACGTTCTCACCATTTCCTCAATTTTTAAGTCTCCTACACTGTTATGGTCTTCATAATACTTCATCAGAATGCAGGGTTTGTACAAGGTGCTTAAAGTGCTTGAAGTACTTGAGTTTGAATTTTTTAAATTTAAGGTCTGAAAAAACCTTGAAAATAACAATATTCCTGAAGAGGTACTTGAAAAATGCTTGAATTATTAAAAAAAAATGTATGAGTGGTTTTGCGAATATTTTGCTTTAAATCAGGACTGCGGAGCGTGAATCATTTGATTCAGTTCAGGACTTCGAATTGCGTATCCTGAATCATTTGATTCAGATCAGAACCTCGGAGCATGTAGAGCGAATCCATTTGATTTAGATCAGAACGGGTCCGTAAATCATTTAGTGAATTGAATTATTCAAATCAAATTATTCTTGACACATACTTCGAAAATCGGAACTTCGGAGTGGGTTTGCAAATCTTTTGCTTTATGTTAAAACGGGACTTCGGAGCGTGTATAGCAAATCATTCGATTTAGATCAGAATGGGTTCGTAACTTATTTAGCCAATTTAATGATCCAAATCAAATGATTCGCAATATGTGCTCCAAAGATCGGAACTTCGGAGTGGGTTCACAAATCTTTTGCTTTAAATCGGGAACTTAGGAGCGCAAATCGTTTGATTCAGATTGGGACTTTGGAGCGTGTAGTGTGAATCATTTGATTTGGATCAGAATGGGTATGTAACTTATTTAGCTAATTTAATGATCCAAATCAAGTGATTCGCAATACGCACTCCGAGGATCAGAACTTCAAATGGGGTCGCAAATCTTTTACTTTAAATTGGAACTTTGAAGCGCGGTGTGTGAATCATTTCATTCAGATTGGGACTTTGGAGCCTGAAGCGTGAATCATTTGATTTAGATCAGAATGAGTTTGTAAATCATTTAGTGAATTGAATGATTCAAATCAAATTATTCGCAATGTGCACTCCGAAGATCAGAACTTCGGTGTGCGTTTACAAATATTTTGCTTCAAATTGAAACTTTGGATTGTGAATCATTTGATTCAGATTGGGACTTGGGTGCAGGTTTGTGAATCATTGGATTCAGATTGGGACTTTGGAGCGTGTAGTGCAAATAATTTGATTTAGATCAGAACGGGTTTGTGAATCATTTCACGAATTGAATATTTCAAATGAAATGATTCACAATACGTGCTCCAAAGATTGGAACTTCGAAGTGGGTTCGCAAATCTTTTGCTTTAAATCGGAACTTCGGAGCGCAAACCGTTTGATTCAGATCAGGACTTTGGAGCATGTAGCGTGAATAATTTGATTTAGATCACAATGGGTTCGTAAATTATTTAGCGAATTTAATGATCCAGATCAAATTACTTGCAATACGTGCTCCGAAGATCAGAACTTCAAATGGGTTCGCAAATCTTTTGCTCTAAATCGGAAATTCGGAGTGCGAATCATTTAATTAAGATCGGGACTTCGGAGCGTGTAGCGTAAATGATTTTATTTAGATTAGAACACGTTCGTAAATCATTTTGTGAATTGAGTGATTCAAATTAAATGATTCGTGATACGCACTCCGAAGGTAAGAACTTCGGAGTCTGTTCGCAAATCTTTTGCTATAAATCTGAATTTTGGAGCATGAATCATTTGATTTAGATCAGAATGGGTTTGTAAATCATTTTGCAAATTGAATGATTCAAATCTAATTATTTGCAATGTGCGCTCCAAAGATTGGAACTTTGGAGTGGGTTCACGAATTTTCCACATTAAATTGGAACTTTGGAGCATAAATCATGTGATTTCAATCAGGACGCGGGTTTGCGAATCATTTGATTCACTTCAAGATTTCAAAGCACGTATGGCGAATCATTTGTTTCAAATCAGGATTTCCCAATTCTTTTTTTTTTTTTTTTTTTTTTTTTCTTCTTAAACAGTAGAAAACAGCAAACCATTAAGGCGGTACAGTTATAAAACAAAACAAAAAGGAAAAAAGAAAGAATATATATACAAATCCATTAAGAAAATTAACTGTGGTTTAAAAGTGTAGCAAAGCAAAGTAAGAGAAGACATTATCTGATAAGTGAGATCTCTGATTGAAGTCCTTGAAATTCTAAAAAGTAGTGCTTCAAAAGTCCTTGAATTTCATTTTATATTATCTGTATGAATCCTGAGAATGAAATGACCTGTTTTCGTCAGGTGGAAGCCCCTTTCATCCCCAAGTGCAAAGGCCCCGGCGACACCAGCAACTTCGACGACTACGAGGAAGAAGAAATCCGGGTCTCTTTCACAGAGAAATGTGGAAAGGAGTTTGCTGAATTCTAGAAGCAGCAGAGGAGGAGAGGGATGGAGAGAAATTAGATGTGGGGCAACAAAGAGAAGAAAACATTTTCCAGGGTGGTGATGATTATGATGATGATGGACTGGACTGAGCCTTATCTGGTAACAACAACGTAAAGCCCCTCACCCACGGATGGATGGATGGAGGGAGAAGAAGAACAAAGTCCTGAGAGAGACGCCAGCAGTGTTGCCTTTTCAGATCCTTCGTCACTTGTTACTTGTCCATTTTCATGTTTTCCCTCTTGTTTGGTAGCCAGGGTCCATTGGGCAGAGATTCGGTCACTTCTCTGTGACTGGCTGGCATGGGGATATTTGTGACTTCTTCTTTTTGTTTTTCCAGAGATATAGAGGTTACGTTCTGGTACTGAATTTTGGCTTCTCCAGAGAAAATTACCCCCCAAACCCATTTTTTTTTAAATTAGCGAAGCCCTTGCTCTGTAGTTTTCTGTCATGTTTACTTGCTGTGCACCTATTGGCACCCAATACCAAACCAACTTACGCCATTCAAGGCTTTTTCATTCATTTCTCAATTGGATTGCAAGCATCACACCACCATACTTCAAATTTGCCATCACATATTAATTGGCAATCAGAATCAGCCGCTTAGTATAAATCGTCTTTGTTTTGATTATTAAGTGTATTAAGCCAGTTTCTGTGTGTTTAAGTCAATAGGGTGTGCTTTAGGTTGAAAATCGCCACTGATAAGACCGTGACACTACTTTATATTACACATCTGTAGCATGTAAGCATACTTGAAGCTCCAAGTTATTTTACACATTTTCTCAGATGACTTAGGTTCTAAGATTAATTTCCAGACACAAAATGGAAAAGTGAAGGAATGCAGTGAATATACAGTGAGCCAAAAAGGCTTGTAATACAGCTGGTTGTTTTAAAAAAAAAAAAAAGCTTTTAAAGAAATAGGAGAGCACTGTTTCTGTAATTACACTGGGTTCCTGGTGGATAATGTTTTTTTTTTTTTTTTTTTTTTTTTTATTTTTATTCTTTTCTGCCGTGTCGCCTGCTAGTGACCAAACCCTTTGTTTAACTTAACTTTACTGGTATTTCTCTTTATCCCTTTGGAAGAAGACAGCAAAGTTAGGCCGAAAATAGGCCGATTCACTAATCAACCTCCATTTCTGCTTCAAATAAGCTTGTTCATGTAAACTTTATTATGAGTTATTAAGGTATCGACCAGTTAGTGAAGCTCCATTCGGCCTGTTGAAATATTGTCCAACTGTCCAAACGTCCCTATTTTTTTTTTTTTTGTCATTTAGTTTCCAGAAGTGTGCAGTAATGCGTAGTGTTGTAAAGATTTTATTTCGTTATGCTTGAAAAGCTTCGCATAGATGAATATTTTAATTCGATTTTGAAGGTCAAGTGTAACTTCTGCGCCATTAGTGACGCCAAACCGAACTTCGGTCTGTTTGTTTGAGTAACGGGAAGAACGTAATATATTACAATTGATAAAAGTCATTATTACCTGATATTTCTGCTGCTAGTGGTGCAGAATTTACACGCTTCACCTTTAAAATTGAGATTCCCACCATCACTTCTAGCTCAGTTCTTGATTTTTGGTTTGTTTTGGTTTATTTCCTTTTGTTATGTTGACTAGTGTAACATAATTTTGTTAAATGTTTGCAAACTACAGATTGGTGCCAGGTTAAAATTGGTATTTCACACAGCTATTTTAATAACTCAAGTATCTACTGGACACCCGAATGGCTGTGATGCCATTAAAATTGCAGTGTAAGATCAAACTACTGCTCATTTCCCTCTCAGGAAATGTTACGTCACCGTAGCCTGCCAGATTCACAGCCAAAACAGACCGCATGGGGTTAGTTTTTGATCATTCGGATGCCGATGTAGCTTTAGAAACGCAGACGAGCGAAAGGCAGGAGTTTATATTTCATAAAACATTAAAGCAGGTTTAGATTTTCTCTCCCTCACTCTTCTCCCTGCATGCTTGGCTATTGCCGGGACATTTTCTCGCCCCGTTTCTGGAGACTTTGTCATAAAATGGGTGTACAAACAGGAGAAACAGCTCCATCTCTTGGTTTGAGTAGCTGGAAAACAAACAATCAGTGTTTAAAGAATGCGTCTGTGCGTTTAGATTACCCAGCAGGCTCTTCTGCGCTGGTCTTGTGACGCTAGAAGCAACGTGAGACTATCCTCAACTGGTGCAGTGAGTTATAGTGGACAGGTTGGCTTCACGTTAGCTCTTTCTCTCATCTTTGAGCTCAGTTCGTGACAGCAGGGTGACTTGGCTCAAATGCACCTTTCATTACACCTTTTTTTTTGGTCAGAGCATGGAAATACATGACCTTTTTTTGGCGGTATTCATATGTCGTCCTTCTATCTCTGGGTCCCTTGCTTTCAGATACATGGGTGTCATACTCATCTGTTCATTCACATCGTCAGTCATCTTTTTTTGTGTGTGTGTGCGTGCGTGTGTGTGTGTGCGCGCATCAGTCCATGATACAGTTTGCCTTTGTACACATCCAGTTTCCTACACTCTTCTATTTGCTTTTTAAAAAAGAAAATCATGAAGAAAACATTTGATTTACTTTTGCATATTTTCTAAGTGTATTTTCAATAACAGGAGTCTCTTTCCTCCCGACATGGGTATGGTGATGGTGTAGTCTATTGTACCTTCTCGGGAAACAATACTGTATATTCTCTGCCTTTAACAGTCTTAATTATTTTACCTTCTGGAGAAGTTGACGGATACCCGTAGGACACATCGAGTATGTTTAAAAAAAAAAAAAAAAAAAAATACACAGAATAATATTTTGCAACATGTATCATTCCAATAAAGTTTTAATTGTTAAAATTACAAGAATGTGGTGCAAGAATGTTATTGTTCAGAATGTTTATTTATCTGTCACAGGACATTTAACAGGGCACAATATGTATACCCTGGACCACAAAACCAGTCATAAGTAGCACGGGTATATTTGTAGCAATAGCCAACAATACAATTTATGGGTCAAAATTATCGATTTTTCTTTCATGCCAAAAATCATTAGGATATTAAGTACCGTTAAGATATTTTGTAAATGTCCTACCGTAAATATATAAAAACGTAATTTTTTATTACTAATATGCATTAAGAACTTAAAGTGGACAACTTTAAGGGCGATCTCAATATTTTGATTTTTTTTATATTTATTTATTTTTATTTATTTATTTTTTTATATATAGCTTATTTATTCAGCTTTCAGATGATGTATCTCGTTTTAAAAAAAAAGAAGACTAGTTTTGTGGTCGAGGGTCACACATTTTATTTATATATATGGGTTTTTTTTTCTTTATTTTATTTATTTAGTTTTTACCAGTGACTGATTTATATTTAAAGAGTTCTTAAAAGCATGATATGGATCTGTGTTGTCATTGCATCATTTTCCTGTGAGTCTAGTCATTAGTCCCATGATGTTTTGTTTCAAAAATGGTTTATGAGCAATGACGGATCACTTATCATGATTTTCGGGTGGACCTGCACAAGATGGGCAAGTTTTTTTTTTTTTTTTTTGTTTTTTTTTTAATGCATGGAAATTATTATTATACATCTCCTTGAGATGACCTACTAGATTTGCTAAAATGTGAAGCACACTGCACAATACCATATCCCACAATGCAAAGCACTTAACCTGACCTTCCATATCTAGTTTTGTCAATAAAGCAGTACTTTGACCCACAATTTTTACAAATTTTTCTTTACCAATTTGATTGGACTGACAATTTAAGATGTTTAACTTTAAAAAATCTAATTATTTAATAAGAATTACAAACAACTCTGATATTTGTGACCCTGGACCACAAAACCAGTCGTAAGTAGCATGGATATATTCATAGCATGAAAATGAAAAATTTTGTACATTTCCTACTGTAAATATATCAAGACTTAATTTTTTTATTAGTAATAAGCATTGCTAAGAACTTCATTTGGACACATTTAAAGCCAGTTTTCTCAATATTTCGATTTTTTTGCACCATCAGATTTCAGATTTTCAAATAGTTGTATCTCGGGCAAATATTGTCCTAACAAAACGCACATCAATGGAAAGCTTATTTATTCAGTTTTCAGATGATGTATACATTTAAATTCAAGAAACTGACCCTTATGACTGGTTTTGTGGTCCAGGGTCACATTTGATTCTTGCCTGAAGCACAATGAGCGCTGCTACTGTTTGAAATGTCTATTGCTGCATAACGCCTTGTTTCACAAATGGTTTGTAGTGTACAGTATGTAGTATGCAGTATGTAACTAATATTCCACTCAGCGCATTTCCTTCTCAACTAATCATTTGATTGATTTGCCTAAAATGACTATTTTTAACATTTTGATTCCAAAATAACAAGGTTTAACAAATTAAACAAGGAGTGTAAATGAAAAGTTTACCATTGTATCCACCTTATTTTTAACGGCTTCCAGTCTCATCCACATCCAGCTATTTAAACATCTCGTTTTGCTGCTTGATATTATAAAATGGCATCTTACCATTTTATTTTAATGTATTATCTTAATTATAAACACGCTGATTTGTAATCCAAACTATTTTACCACATACTGCACTTTATTTTCTTGTTGTTTCCCTACCGCGGCGAATGAACCGGAAGTCTCGCACATTCACAAAAAGTATTACTTATGTGTTGAAAAATAAGGTGGATAATGCGGACTTTTTCACGTGTTACTTAGAAAAAAAAACTAGCTATATGCTAGCATTACATTCCAAAACAGCCATTTAAGCCGCACGGAAACGTGCAACCGAGCAACGCCTCCTTAAATCTCCTAGTGGCGGGCCGCGCATCTCGCATTCCACCTTAAGCGCTCAATGTGATCAACGCACGCGTACAGTATGTTTCCGTTTTTTTCCTCCAGCGCGCTCGCACCGCGGCTCGAAAGACTGCGAGCGTCACGTCGAAGGCAACACTGACGCACTTCATCCACTCTATCAAGCTTGAAGCCCATTAGGAATAATGTCCGAGCCGTACCGCGAATGGATCCTGGGCTCCATAGACTCACTGAGGTCGAGAAAAGCGCGACCGGACCTGGACAGAATTTGCAGAATGGTTAAAAGACGACACGGCTCGGACTGGGACCGAACCCGGTCAGAACTAGAGAAACTGATAGAGGAGCAAACGGTGCTGAAAGTCAACTACAAAGGCTCGGTTTCCTATCGCAACGCTGCAAAGGTGCTAAGAGGCAGGAGGAAAACCGAGCAGAGCAAGTGTGCGGTGAAACAGCCTTCTCTCGCGGACTGGAGCACCGGCGACAGCGCTCTCGGTCCCGTGGATGAGGATCACATGGAGGACATGGAAGTAAGTCGTTTTGCGCTCCGGCAAAACCGAGACGCAAAATGTCAAGTATTAGTAGTGTTTTTCTCACTAGTTGAACTGTTCAGGCGTATGCAAGATGAACGCGCGGACTGGCGCAGACGGGGAGCGGCACGAACCTTCATGAGCGACGGAAAATCGCCAACAATGGAAGCGCTTGATCTGCGAGGTCGAAATCTTTCAGAGCGAGTTTTTGTGTGCGCTGGATGTGTCCGTCGAGATAAAATTCGTGCCAATTAATCCAAACTCGCTTTTGCACAGCGGGGGAAAGTCACCAAAACATCACGGATCAGCCGACTGACGCATTTCGCACAAGGAGCGACACCGGAGACAATTACATTAGCGATTATTTACTGGCGACAGACTGATTTTTTTGCGCTTGTGCGCGTCCGGACCGAGTCTATACGACAATTTATAGCGATCACTGAAGCGCAAGTCATTAAGACGGGCTGCTAGATGATCCTTTATTATGTCCGTGCACACGAAGTGCAAACGAAGTCGTCAGTGGGGTTCGTGAACTTGCCGTACTTATTCATCGCGGGTTAACATGTGAACAAAGGTGAACGTTAGTTTTGGATGTGTTTAAAGGGGGAAAATGTCGGCTGTAGCCACGTTTAACATTGGCTTGCTTTGGGACGCGCTTGTCTCAGACAGGCAGCGCGCGCCTCGGAGCGAAGCGGGGCGGGTTCATGAATATTAACTAGGCTGCGTGGAGTACGCCAGTGGCGTGCCTTATTAATATACATGAACTTAGAACGCTTCTCATCTCTTTGAGGGCGCTGACGAACCTCACGTAACTTAATATTCATAAGCCCGCTCGCTTCATTCTGAAGCAGCCGCGGAACGTTACGTAACTTAATATTCATGAGCCCGCCCCGCTTCACTCCCAGGGCGCGCTGATGCCTGCCGCCGGAGAACCGCGGTCCGCGACTCCGAGTTCAGCAAACCTCCGTTCAGCAAACTCACTCCGTAATGTTGCTCGTACTGTGTGAGTAAGTTATTTTAACAAGCTCACTGCTGTTAATAACCTTCCTAACAGCGCTGTGCCGAACAAAACCGGCGTTCAAAGCGTACGAACAAACGGGCGAAGAGGAATTTCTGGCTCGCTCCTGTCTGAATAAACAGTGCGTGCGGCCTTCAGATACTGAAGCTCCAGTCGACGATAATCCAGTTTTGCAGAGCGACGGATTGTGCATAATCACAAAGTGTAGCAGTCGAAATCCGTTCGTTTAAATGTAAAATGCTTGTACATTATACTATGGCCAATCATCGTGAAGTCATGTGCTAATAGATGGTTTCTGCTTCCCATCATCTTGCCATTTGTCATGCCTTTTAGTGGAAATATTCCGGGGCTGTTGAATATTTCCAGCGTTATTGCACAGGACAGTTCAGTGAACCAGGATCAGGGCATGTTGGCACTGAGCTAAGTTGACGTCCATCAAATAGTTTATTACTTATGAAAAACGTAAACAGTTAGCAAACACAAACAGTTTGGGAAAGAAAAATAAATACAACTGTGGAGTGTAAAACACACAACAACATGGCCCAATAAAAATGGGGACTTTTCTGTAAAACATCCTTGCTATGAGAACCTTTCAGTATCAACCATTGAAAATTTGTCTTAATTATATAGAGGGTTTGCACTTACCCGGATGCTCGGCCATATTGGCGATACTCAGATGTAAACAACAGCATCGATTGCACAGTTAATGTGCTACTGAATACGTCATTCTGCAAATTTATGCTGTCTAAGACAAAAAAAAAAAAAAAAAAAAAAAGTGTGGAAGCTGCTTAATTATATAGAGAAGGACTTTTGACAAACGTAAGTTAATAGGTGGTAAAGATACATTCGAGCAGTGTTAAGATATTAGGCTAATATTTCACCTGCCTGACTGGAAATTATGAGAACAGACATGAATGTTGTTAAGATTCTTGCCCTGGAAATCCTGGTTCAGTTTGGCCAACCCACAAACGCCTTTTGTTCCTCAGACAGTTTTTTGCACTCTTCTCTTTGGTTTGTTATGACTTTTGGCAGCCTATAGTACTCCAAATGTTTTTCCTGGTCCGACTGATTAGCAAATCCCAAAGCATGACAATAATTGACCATTTTCAGCAGCAATAATCAGCAAAATGTGTGTTTCGTTCAGTTCAGCGGGATTATTTACATTCAGTGCTGCCAGTATGGCCGATTGAAAACGTGTTGTGAAAACACTATTGTTGAATCGGTCATTCTTTTTGTGTTGAGTCATTTTAGCAGCGAAAAACTATGACAGAACTACAATTTCAGTTTAAAGGATACATTTACGAAAATTATGGAAACTTAAAATTTGACTGCATTTTTGCAATATTCAACTTTGACTCAAAACCTTGTAACTGTAGAAATATGCCGCTCCTAATCAATAATAACAGGGTTTTAATCTATATTTAAAAGTCTTTTTATGCTAACCAAGACTGCATTTATATAATCAAATGCGTAGTAAAAACAAAAATATTGTAAAATAGTATTACAATGTAAAATAACAGTTTTCTATCTGAATATATTTTAAAATTTAATAATTTATTTCTGTTATGCAAAGCTGAATTTTCAGCATCATTTCTCTGGTCTTCAGTGTCACATGATCCTTCAGAAATCATTCTAATATTCGGATATTTTTAAGCAAAGGTGGTAAAATCTTTAGTAACATTATGATGTTTTTGCTGTCACTTTCGATCAGTTTAATGCATCCTTAATGCACAAATGTTTAGTGTATATACTTTTATTAGATAATTTATATAAAAACTAGAAAGCACTGTTTCAAATGGCACATGTGATGCATTTTGTTGAATCCTCATGTTGCATTGGTTTGTATGCAATACTGGCAGTGATCTGATTTTTTTTTAAGCATCTGCTTAAAAATGATGATAAAAATTATAATGCTGCTGTAATCTTTTTAGGACGAGATGTCCACGACAGCAGGAATGGACAGCAGTATGGACGAGGAGGGGGATGAGAGCAGTCTGGACGCCATGTGCGCTCAGAGCACCGCTGACTCGGGCATCAGCATGAGTCCCATCACCAGCAGTAGCACCAGTCAGCCTCTTCCCTCACCCACGTCCTCAAAGAACTCTCCTACCCATGATGCTCTGAGGCAGGACGCCGACAGCGCTTACATTCTACCTGAGCACATACAGCCAGCAGCCCAGCAGGATACAGGTACTCAAGTCATGTTAGTTTTTTTTTTTTTTTTTTTTGAAGTAACTTCTCAAGATAAAACACCAAACTAAACATTTAAAAATAAGTGATTTGAAGATGTTATAGAGTCAGTATTTTGAAACCGTACTTAACCAGTGATCTTCAATTTAAAGGGATAGCTCACCCAAAAATGAGAATTGTCATTAATTACTCACCCTCATGTCATTCCAAACTTGTAAGTCTTTCGTTAATCTTCAGGACACAAATTAAGATATTTTTGATGAAATCCATTAGCCTTCTGACCCTTCATAGATGGCAATGCAACTACCACGTTCAAGGCCGAGAAAGGTAGTAAGGACATTGTTAAAATAGTCACATCAGCAGTTCAACTGTAATTTTGTGAAGCTACGAGAATACTTTTTGTGTGCGAAGAAAACAAAATAACTACTTTATTCAATAATTTCTTCTCTTCTGTGTCAGTTTTTGGCGTGTGTTCACGAGTGCTGCTGACTATCGCTTTAACACATTAGCATTGAATGGTTTTACTGTCGTCCTGGCAGCCTTAGGTAGAACTGACGTCCAACTGGCTGACTAATGGCTCATCAGTGTAATATTCTCCTTTGTGGTAGATATGGAAATCACACTGTTTAATAATCCCATCAGACTTTCTCTGGACCTTTTTCTGATTTTCCAAAATGGATGAATTTGTCTGAATTTCTTTTTACAGTGAAAAAAACACTGATAATCATTAATATATAATATGTGACCCTGGACCACAAAACTTTTTTTGAGATGTATGCATTATCTGAAAGATGAATAAATAAGCAAATCACTGATGTATGGTTTGTTAGGATAGGACAATATTTGGCCAAGATACAACTATTTGAAAATCTGGGATCTGAGGGTGTAAAAAAAAAAGAAAATCTAAATATTGAGAAAATCACTTTTAAAGTTGTCCAAATTAAATTCTTAGCAATGCATATTACAAATCGAAAATTAAGTTTTGATATATTTATGGTAGGAAATTTACAAAATATCTTCATGGAACATGATTTTTACTTAAGATCCTAATGATTTTTGGCATAAAAGTAAAATTGATCATTTTGACCCATACAATGTATTGTTGGCTATTGCTACAAATATACCCGTGCTACTTGCGTCTGGTTTTGTGGTCACTGTTGCCAACTTAGTAATTTTGTTGCTAGATGTAGCAACTTTTCAGACTACGCTAGCAACTTTTTCTATTCTTCAAAAAGCACCTAGCAACACATTTTTTAAATTTATTTGGCCACTTTTAGCAACTGCGACTCAGATTATAAAAAGGCACACATTTTCCCTCTAAATTACACAAAAATTTGAAATCAAAGGTGTCTAACAGGACACATATCACATGAATCAGGTTGCTAGTTGCAGCTGTTTGATAATAATTGTTCATTTATGATAACACCTTATTAGTTTCTACCTGCACTTGGTGATCAGTCAAAAACTATGTGGAAAAATGGGAAAAGGCACTGTTACTTTCTAAGTTGTAACCTGAGAACACAAAATGCCCTATTTTACACACTTTTCTTAAAGTGTAGGATACACTACCAAACTACCAAAACACTGCTTAAGAATATAATTGTCCAGAATGTATAGTTAATAAGAAAATACATAAAATGTAATTCCATGCTCTATTATTCTATGCAGTTTTGCATTGATTACTTAATGATGTCATTGCGCAGTGACATCACAACGTCATTTAGCAACTTTTAGCAACAAATTGTCCTGCCTTTAGTAGGGCTGCACGATTGACAAAAATCATAATTGTCGATTATTCCCTTGAAATTGTAATTGTGATTATTAATTTACATTGAATGTTTTAAATAGCTTTGAAGCAAGTGCATGATATATTTTTATATAAGGTTTCTTCTTTAAATATTAAAAAAAGTAAAAAATGTAAAAATTAAAACAATTAAAAAAAAAAAAAAAAATTCCCTTAAGATAACCTGTAGGAAAAACACACTCTCTCACACACACACATCTTAGCAAGCAGAATAATGTATTTTTTATTATTTTTTTGTAACTGCGCCTTTGAACTTTGTGGCATCTGTAATTGTAATCATGATTAGAAATTTGATTAATTGTGCAGACCTAGACTTTAGCAACTTTACCTGAAAATAAGTTGGTCCAGGGTCACAAATATAAATAAATTTTTTTTTTTTTTTTTTTGTTCAGAATGTATCAATTTACCTATTGTGGACCTGCCCTAATTTTGTAATGCTGCTTTTGCTCAATTTTACAGCTTACATTTTTTGCATTCATTTAAAATATTAAAAATATCCATATAATAAAATAATGTCCTTATGTAAATCTATTGGTGAAATCAATCATTATGAGAACTAGAAAATTTACTGAAATTCAGTGACCAGTTTTTTGGGGCTCAGAATTATAGATTTTGATTTGCTAAGATTGACTCCCTCCTCAGACTGAGAAAATGCTTTTAAAGGGATAGTTCAGCCAGAACTAAATTTATGTCATTAAAGGAGAAGTCCACTTCCAGAACAACAATTTACAAATAATTTACTTACCCCCTTGTCATCCACAATGTTCGTGTCTTTCTTTCTTCAGTCGTACAGAATTATGTTATTTGAAAAAACTGTTTTAGCATTTTTCTCCATATAATGGACTGATATGGTGCCCCGATTTTGAACTTCCAAAATGCAGTTTAAATGCGGCTTCAAACGATCCCAAATGCGGTTGTAAATGATCCCAGCTGAGGATAAATGGTCTTATCTAGTGAAACGATCGGTTATTTTCATGTAAAAAAATACAATTGATATACTTTTTAATGCCAAACGCTTGTCTTGTCTTACTCTGCCTGAACTGTTTTTGTTCCTGTTCATGACAGTTCGGGTATGTAGAAAAACTCCCATCTCATGTTCTCCCTCAACTTTGAAATCGTCCTATATCGCTGTTTTACCTATCGCTGTTTGATCTTCTTTGCATGTTCGCGTTGCAAAGACTGGGTCGGTACTTCTGCAGTGATGTAGGATGATTTTGAAATTATTTTTGAAGTTGAGGGAGAAAATATGATCAGAGGTTTTTGAGTCAGAATACACAGAGTTCATGGAGAGAAAGGTAAAACGAGCATTTGAGGTTAAAAAGTATATAAAATGTATTATTTTTATGAAAATAACCGATCGTTATGCTAGATAAGACCCTTCTTTCTCTGCTGGGATTGTTTACAACCGCGTTTGGGATCGTTTGAAGCCGCATTTAAACTGTCTTTTGGAAGTTAAAAATCGGGGCACCATATTAGTCCATTACATGAGAAAAATCCTGAAATGTTTTCCTCAAAAACATAATTTCTTTACGACTGAAGAAAGAAAGACGTGAACATCTTGGATGACAAGGGGGTGAGTACATTATAGGTGAATTTTTGTTTTGGAAGTGGACTTCTCATTTAATTACTCACCCTCATGTAGTTCCAAACTCGTAAGACCTTTGTTCATCTTCAAAACACAAATTAAGATATTTTTGATGAAATCCGAGAGCATCCTGAGTGAGCATTCATAGTCCGTGTGACATCAGTGGTTCAGCCTTAATTTTATGAAGCTACATGAAGCACATGTACTTTGTGTGCAAGAAGAACACACAGTGCATGTGTGTGCATTCCTCTGCTTGTAAACAAGGCGCAGCACATCTGGGTTCTACGTCAGCAGCACGACATCCATGCATCGTGGTACTCTCATGAATGCACGTCGACTGACACAAAACAGAAGAAATTGTTAAATGAGTGTCGTTATTTTTGGTGGTTGAACCACAGATTTCATCAAAAATATCTTCATTTGCATTCTAAAGATGAACGAAAGTCTTACGACATTAGGATGAGTAATTAATGACAGAATTTTCATTTTGGGTGGACTATCCCTTTAAGCGTAATTATTTTTCCCTGTCACAGATGTTCCTTGATGTGTAACCAAATATTTTATTTCTGGAGCTCTCCTACACTTAAATGACTAAGAAAATTGGCAAGTGGAAACACAGCGATCTGTCTTTCTTTAATATGCATCTTTTTCTCACTAAAGCTGGTAGAAATGTAAGTCTGAAAAGAAAAACAGGGTAAACATATCGCATCCATCAGTCTATTACAATTGCTGTTCTTATTTAATTCATTTTCTGCCAAATTCAGGCATTGCAGTGCATGTCAAGGAGTTGGATAGTTAATAATTGTTGAAAGTGACAGACCTCCATCAGAGGAAGCCAAGAATTCAGCAAAAACAGTCTGTTAATGTGTAAGACGCCAGCCTACGGAGATTTGAGGCAGTATCTGTCATTGTAACCCACAGGATCTGTGACGCTCGTGCAGCAACCGGCAGCCATCTGTCTCTCTACTCTTCAAGTCGAGGAGGGGCCGAGGGCGGAGGAGAGCGTGCTCACCCCTCATCCGTTGCTGTCAGACTGTGCAGCCACGCCGGTAAGCATGTCCGTCCCGCGCCTCCAATCACAGCACATCTGTCGTGTTCCTCTGCATCATATTGTGTCTGTCTGTCATCAGGACGAGGCGGTGATGTCAGATGGAGGGCCTCATGCTGCATCTGATCCTGTCGAGGAGGGTGAGGATTCTGCCTGTGCTCTTTAAATTTCACAACGTATCTGTCAACTCATAGGATGTTAAATTTTTATACGAAATTGTGCTTTCTCAGGTGAAATGTCCACCAAGAGCACAACAGAGGAAGAAACTGTTAACAATGGAGGGGTGAATAATGGAAAGTGAGTAAAAGCAGATTTGTTTTATATATATATATATATATATATATATATATATATATTTTTTTTTTTTTTTTTTTTTGGCAATGGTCCCTAAAAAATTTATTTTAAACTGCAGTGTTTCATTCCTGTGGCATAAAACAGAATGACTGTAAGGTTATCGAAGTGATGTGCTGTCAAACTCAACATTGGGTTGTTGTCATTTTGACTTTGAGGTTTTAATCTGTTTTTGTTCGTTCTCAGTGATGTGGTAAAGAAAGAAATCGGGCAGGACCCTTTGCTTTGGAGCGTGGCCGATGTGGCCAGTTACTTCACATCTGTGGGATTCCCTGAGCAGGCGCTGGCTTTCAGGACACAGGTTAGTACTGTGGTTAAACAAAACTGAAAAGAGCATGTTCTTTTGATCCATATGTGCTTATGTAGACTGTTATACTTTATTATTATTAGACTGGAGTAATGATGCTGAAAATACAGGTTTGCATCACAGGAATAAATTACATTTTAAAAATATATTTAAATAGAAAATAGTAAGCATAAGATCATAAGAAACTGGTTTTAAAAATGTTACCGAACCCAGACTTTTCAGACTTTTTGTAGTGTATAGCTACATACTGTAACTTACTGTTACAACTGTATTCACATAAAAAGAGTTATTTTACATTGAAAAAATATTTCACAATAGTACTGTTTTTTTTCTGGGTTTTGATCAAATAAATGCAGCCTTGATGAGCATACGAAACTTCTTTATAAAAAACAATAAAAATCTTACTGATCCCAAACTAAAATCTTAATTTTACAATGCAAAAGATGTTATTTTCATGCTAAAAATAATGCATAAGACATTTCTTTAATTTATGCAGATTTTAGGCTCAGGACGGTCAGAAAGTTTTTTAATTGATATTTCCAGGCCAGTTAAAGTTAATGGAAATGAATAAAATGAATAAAATTTCTGTAGTGTATATATAATTTATTTTTCTGGTTATTCTCAGCTGTAAAATATTCAGTTACTTAGTACAATTTCAATAAATGCTTTTTAAAAATTCTTATTCAGGAGTCACCAATGAATAGAAAAGCAGCAGAAATTGAAGGTGCGGGATCACTGTAAAAAAAACAAAAAAACAAAAACATTTTTCTAATAAGTGTCACCATTGAAAAACAACAATAGGAATACAACAATGGGAATTACAAACATCCCTCAAAAGTAAAAACATCTGTACACATTATGATAATGAAAACATTACATAAGTCATTTTTAGAAATAGAGCTTGTACAACATAGAGGGTCACTTTAGCCACATACACACCCCAGATAGTACACATACGTCTGCAAGATGTCTGTTAAAGATCACTTGATCTGGAAAGCATCTTCTGTGTACAAACATCTGGCAGATGTCTGTAAGATGTCAGTTTTACATGCATTCTAAATCATGAACATCTTAAAGACATCTAATAGACATCCATTTGACGTCTGATAAGAAAACTATAGACGTATTGCAGATGAGCAAACACTCCAAAAAAAAAAAAAGACATATTTAAACACGCATCAGAAATGTGAGATGCAAAAAAACAATACTGAAAGAAGTCTTAACCTTAGCACATTTTGACACAGGGCTAGTTGCGTTCCTGAACCCTGTGGTTAAGTGTCAGTGTTGCCAGATCTTCATAGAAAAAAAGAAACACAAACGAGGACAAGCACAGAAAGCACTAAAACAGCCAAATGCTTTGTTTTATAACACCAAAAAATTATATCTCTTTTTTTTAACTCCATGAAGTGCCTAGCTTTATGAGCTAACATCAAACAACATGCCTAAAAGCACTTGTAAATAAGAGGACATGGCAACACTGCAAGACCGCACTCTCCAAAGCAGCCTCCCGAGCAAAAACAAAACACAGCACGTCTGCCAGTGGTAGTTCAGTTAAAATCGACAGACAAACAGACAGTGGCAGTTATATAGTGATTTCAAACAAACCTTGTGATACTTAACTACTTATGTAGCTGTACACTACAATTCAAAAGTCTGGGTTTGGGAACATTTTTAAACCAGTTTCTTATGATCTTATGCGTACTATTTTCTATTTAAATATATTTTAAAATGTGTTTTTTTTTCCTGTGATGCAAACCTGAATTTTCACCATCATTACTCCAGTCTTCAGTGTCACATGATCCTTCAGAAATCATTCTAAAATGCTGATTTGCTACAAACGCAGTTAGTATCAATTATGAAAGCAGTTGTGTCCTTGCTGAATGAAAGTATACCTTTATTTCTTTATTTCCAACAGGAAATAGATGGGAAGTCCTTACTGCTGATGCAGCGCAGCGACGTGTTGACCGGTCTGTCGATCAGACTCGGCCCTGCACTTAAAATCTATGAGAATCATGTGAAGGTACTGCAGAGAAGCCACTTTCAGGACGACAGCCGTCTCTTCTCATAGTGCTTGTGTTTTCAGCGAAAACAGACTGAAATTCTCCTGGCTCAGAGCACTGGCCACGAAACGAGGGGAAACGTTAACTCTTTAAGACTTGATTTGCACAATCCTCCTCAGTTTATCTTCTCTTCTTCCGTGTGAGAACATGCCGCATGATTCAGCCCTGCAGTCTGTTCTTCTGTTCTGTCGGTGTCCTTCTGTCCATCCGTCACAGGGCTGACGGGACCATTCGTCTTGGTAGAAGTGTTATATATATATATATATATTTTTTTTTTTTTTTTTCTTTTTCTACGGTGGAGCTTTTTATTCACCAGTGTTTTTTTTTTCCTTCTGTTTTTGTCAGATATGATTTACAGTGTCGCAATGTTATATAAACCTTGTTCTTGTCCAATTAAATGTACGATGTTCAGCGGTGTTTTACAGCAGTCTTAAAATGGACATGCAACGTTAGGAAATAAATTCCAGTTTCAGAATCTGAAACTGCTTTTGTGGCATCAATCTTTTCTGTTATGCATTTTGCCTGCCAAGCAGAGATATGGAGTGAGTTACTGATGCTTTGATTCCAGCACTTGCACAGCTAGTGCATTTACTTTGAGAGGAGCATTTATTTCGGCATTCACAGTGAGATAGAAAACAGTTGATTGTGATTCAAAAAAGTGAATATTTTTAATCAGCAAGAATGAATACCGGACTCTAACAGTCTCTAATGCAAAATGTAATATAGCTTGAAAACTTTCTCAGAGTTGTCATCAGATTCATCCAAGCCAATGTATATGATGATATAAGCTTACCATAAATGTATGCCCTTAAGACCAATTATTGCATAAGTGTTGACGTTGCATTTCTTGGAAATAGATCAGTCAGGTTAGGTGATGGATCTGCTACATACAAATTCATTAGCTTCAGTCATTTTAGAAAAAGAAATAAAGTGAGTTATATTTACCTCAAAGGAACAGATATACCCTCATTTGCACAATTTTCTGTATTCGTGTATATGAGCAATAAAATATAAATTTTAAAATTTATATTTTTAAAAGCAGAATGGCTTTACTTGACATAAATACATGACATTTTCTCAATTTACTACAGTTATTTCATACATTAATATATATTAAGACTTGCTTTATATATATCCTCTAGCAAAACTCTAATTTACATTGGATTTAAAAAAAAAAAGTCTTAATCTCCAGCTATAGGATGAAAGGTAGGATAGGGGAGCGCAGTGTGGGATACTCTTTGAACTCCTTCAGGTAGCTGCGATGCTTTCCTTTGGCCCAAACCGTCATCTGTATGAATCCCACCACGGTGAAGAACAACACAGGGACACACTGGGTCATGAGTGTGAATCCAAGCCAAGATCCCAGCTGCAGAAGTACAGAAGTGCAGCTTTACTGCCTGTTATTTACACTATGTGACCAGTAGAGGTCAGCATTTCATTATTTGTTCACACAGGACAATCACTTGTCAAGGAGATCTATCCACCTTATTTTTCCCATAAGAGTGGGTGCAGCCATTTGTACATTTTTTGTGTCTGGCTTCCGGTCTCATCCACTTCCAGCTATTTTTAGCTGCACAAAAAGCTCGTTTTGCTGCTTGATATTGCAAATTGGTGTGTCTTACCATATTATTTTAATGTATTATCTTAATTATGAACACACTGGTTTGTAGTGCAAACTGTTTTACCGTTTATTGCACTTCATATTCTTCTCGTTATTTCCCTATGGCGGATTATGAACCGCACATTACCAGAAAACAGCTTACTTCCGCATTGAAAAATAAGGTGGATAGAGTGCTGCAGGGATGACATATTTTTGTAGGGCAAAATCTGGAAATAAGTTTGAATTTGAGCTCCTCTGGTTCCATTGTCACAAAATCAATGGGTTTTTGGTGAAATGCCTGAAATACGGTCTGAGGTTAACACAACCTCAAGATATTTTACGTTGTATTCCATCCATGACATAAAAGCATCAGTAACAAGTTTACTTGTCTTTTAAAATAGTTGCTAAATAGGACTACAGAGGCTGCCTTTGCAGTATGTAATATTGACAACTAGCGGTTGAAATGGGTACTGTAATCCAGATTCAAACTAGTTTCTCCCTCTCTGTGCTCCTCAGACTCGTCGCTCACGCGGGTTGCCAGATTGACGACACGGAGTGGATTTGGCAGTGAAAGGCGTCGAGCCTTACACTGTAATTTTATGAGTTGATTTATCCGCGTTTTAATACCTTATTTTAGATCATATAGAAACTGCAATTTCTGACTTAGTTCGTTTTGTGTCTTCCGTGGTTGCAAAGCGCTGTGTTTTCCTCCAAATGGCAACCAGGCGTGTCGAAATACTATTGGGTAGAATGGCAGTAGGCGGAATCACACAAACCAAAACATAAACGGACATTCCGACACACATTACAAAGAAGTTGAACAACTGGCGTTGTTTTTCGGAGAAATAAATATGTGAACTTATCATGTTTATAAAATATATGCAAACATAGTATTTTTAGGCTTTAGTACGGTCAAAAAAATTTTATACAGCAACGTCATCACACGAAAAGGTAAACACTAGTCCATTTATAGCCTCACTGAGTTTATCATCACACTTCTGCAAACTATTATAAGTCAAACGTTCAGGGAAAATGTTTTGAAAAGACTAAGAATTGTTGTTGGTTTTTGTTTTTATCAGCTGTTTGGACTGTCCTTCTGATGGCAGCCATTCACCTTTGTTGAGCAAGATGTACGGCCAAATTTATTCAAATCTGTTTCGATGAAGAAAAAACTCAACTACATCTTGGATAGCTTGAGGGTGAGTGTATTTTCACCAAATTTAAATTTTTGGGTGGACTGTTAATTTAATAGTGGTGACCATTGTGTAGTTTTATAAAGTGTTTTCATGACCCATCATTAATCGGCCATATTGGCGGCACTGAATATAAACAATGCCGCTGAACCGAATGAAACTGGCAAATTTGGCTAATTATTGCTGCTGAAAATGGTCAATTATTGTCATGTTTTGGGCTGTACTAATCGGTCGGACCGGGAAATACATTTGGTGTACTATAGAGTGCCTAAAGTCATAACAAATCAAGGAGGAGAGTGCAAAAAACTGTCCAGAGGAACAAAAACATTTGTGATTGCCCAAACTAAACCAGCATTTCCAAGGCAAGAATGTTGACAACATTGTTTGTTCTTATCATTTCCAGTCAGGTAGGTGCAATTTTAGGCTAATATCTTTAATTAATACTGCCCGTATGTGTCTTTACCACCTAATAACTTTAGTTTGTCAAAATATTGCGCCCTTTCCTGCTTACTAAGTCATTCTCTATATGATTTAGCAGCTTCCACACATTTTGTCCATGGTTTAGACATTAAATTAGCAGAGCAATGTATTCAGTAGTACATTAACCGTGCAATCAATGCTGTTGTTTACATCCGAGTATCTGCAATGTAGATTCGGGGATCCGGGTAACTGATCAAACTGTGACGTAAGTGCAAACCCTCTATAGCCTATTTTTGTTCATTTGTGAGGATTATCAGAATCAAAAACTTTTGTTGGTCACAGAGCATATTTTCTGCAGTAATCCAAAAGCCAGTGTCAACTTAGGGGTTGGCCTACAAAAATACATAATCATCGCAGAACTCTATAAAGACCTGGAATCACTCAAACTGGAATCACATGGGTCTCACCTCATATGTGTAGTTTGGGCATGAAACAAGTGCAAATATCCATGTAAAAGGATTCTTGGTTGGATAAGGAATCTTCTTTATCTTACAGCCTTCAAAAAGAACAATTCAGTGTGTTACATGAGCGGCTGATTCGAGGTTTGTGGCTGACTTGAGACTTATTTTACAGATCTTACCAGGTAGTTTGAGATTACGCAGAGCCATGTGAATCGAGAAGCTGCCAAGTTGACAGAACTGCAAAAATCATAAAACAGTAAGTGAAGAATGCTGATAAGACAGGCACAACATGACACATTACAGGAGGAGTCAATGCAGTCCTGCTTACTAGGAAGATTGCCAGCGCTGCCTTCACCTGCTTCTCCCCATAATCTGCATGAAAACAGATTGACTTTGAAGGGTTAGTTCACCCAAAAATGAAAAATTAGTCATTAATTACTCACCCTCATGTCGTTCCAGACCCGTAAGACTTTCGTTCATCTTCGGAACACAAATTAAGATATTTATGATGAAATCCAAGAGTTTTCTGACCTTGCATAGACAGCAACGCAACTGACACATTCAAGGCCCAGAAAGGTAGTAAGGACATCATTAAAATAGTCAGGTAGACATCAGTCATGTGACATCAGTGGTTCAACCTTAATTTTACAAAGCTACGAGAATACTTTCTGTGCGCAAAGAAAACAGAAGTAATGACTTTATTTAACAATTTCTTCTCTTCCGTCTTTTGACGAGCGTTCACAAGAGTACCATGACGCATGTGTGTAATAAAGTCATTATTTTTATTTTCTTTGCACACAAAAAGTATTCTCATAGCGTCGTAAAAACCACTGATGTCACATGGACTATTTTAAGATTTCAGATTAATATAAAATATCTTAATTTGTGTTCTGAAGATAAATGAAGGTCTTACAAGTTTGGATTAACTTGAGAGTGAGTAGTTAATGACAGAATTTTCATTTTTTGTGATCTGTTATTTTAAGGACAACAGTTCAGTGCATTTAACATACAAGAATAATCTAAGCAACAATAAAGAGTGCAGTATTTGAGTGAGATGTTACATACATGGTGGTGTGTAGAGAGGGTGATTGATGTAATAAGCCATCCATGCAGCAGAGCACCAGTAATAGGAACAGTTCTGTTGAAAAAAAGAAAAAAAAAATCACATGATTTACAGACTCCCTGTTTGCAATATGAACTGTTTCGCTGTTAGCTGAAATTCAGTGATTATTCTTTTGATTTGTGTTTTTATCAACTACACTGAAGGCATGAACTGATCTTTAAAAGTAAAATTTCCAGCAACACTATGCATCAACTTAAATGTAAAAAAAAACTTAAAAGGATAGTTCACCCAAAAATGAAAATTCTGTCATTAATTACTCACCCTTATGTCGTGGTAATGTCGTAAATGTGTGTCAAGACTGACACGAAAGAGAAGAGATTGTTGAATAAAGTCATTATTTCATAAAGTATTTTCATAGGTTCATGAAATTAAGGTTGAACCACTGTTGTCACATGGATTATTTTAACAATGTCTTTACTACCTTTCAGGCCCTTGAATGTCTCAGTTGCGTTGTTGTCTAAACAGGGTCATAAAGCTGTCGGATTTCATTAAAAATATCTTAATTTGTGTTCAGAAGATGAACAAAGGTCTTACGGGTTTGGAACGACATGAGGGTGAGTAATTAATGACAGAATTTTCATGTTTGGGTGAACTATCCCTTTAAAGTTAATCAACTTATCAAACTTAAACTTTTGAATGAGTGCTATTTTCCTTCATCTGTTGATGCATTTTCTAATTAAATATGTCAACAAATGTTGGGACATAACAGCCACGAATATTATTTGCATTTGATTATACAAAAAGAAAAAAAAAAGTCATCGATATTCTTTGCTTGTTTTCCTGATATCTGTCACGTCGAGGAGTATAGATGATGCCAAAGCTCCAAGGCACATAAAAACTATTTTTTATTTCATAACTGAACATGCTAAAATAAATAAATAAATGTATTAGTCATACACTGCTGCCTTCTGGGATTTAATAAAGGAAACCGTCTGTAGAAAATAAATGTATTCAAATATATTCAGAATTTCACTCTAGTCAAAACAAACACATTACCATTAAAGTTTGGGCTTAGTATTTTTTTTTTTTTTTTTTATTAATACTTGTATTCAGCAAGGATGCATTAAAAGTGATCAAATGTGACAGCAAAGACAAAAGATTTCAAATAACACACAATCCTCACTTTAAAAATGTTGCGCAGTGGCATGGTGCCATGGGAGAAGCGATGAATGAACAACGCCTCCATGATTCGCTTCGCGTAGTGGAAGGAATGACACGCACAGGCTATGCTGTGAAAAACAGACAGATGCTCAGTTCAGTGGGTTCAGTTTAATACCAGATCATCAAATAAAAGTTTATTCCTGAGAGACATCAATCAAATGCTTTTCAACATAATTCCCAAAATATACTTCTGGGCCAGTATCTTGGTTGACCAGTAGGTCAGCTGTTAGGAGACACTGTTCCCACAGTCTGGACTGAATCCAACAGACTAAAAGAAAAATCACTTTTGACACAGTGTTCGTCATGATACTTACTGCACAACCAAATGCTTACTGACGGTGAACTCATACTTGGGAGCGTAGATTAAAGGCAGTCGAAAATAAAACAGCAGATATATGACAAGTGGTCCAATGCACTCGATGAGGAACACCTGCAAGCACACATTCACAAACACATTTTAATTCTGTAATGTGAAGTATAGTACATGCCTTCCATTTGCTGACATCATCCTGCGGGAGTCAGGACAAGAGAGGGCAAGGGGGTATGCATGCAGAAGGTGAATGGGATCAACACCTGTGGGGACACGGTGCCAGAGAGATTACGTGTTCTGAGAAAGAGCATTGAGTCGTGGGGAGGTGAGAGAAAACTGAACCAGAGGCCTGTGCACACACTGTACAGACACTGACCTGACTTTTACATTGAACGTCCTGTAACATGCCAGTGAAAGATTAGACAAAGATTATAATACTGAAGCTAAATTCTGATGAGCTACCTTCAAAGCCATTGTAAAATGCTACTAATTGCACAGAAGTGACAGTTTTTTTTAATTTAAGTGAGGAAAACATTTCTGCATTTTTCTCTGTATAATGGACTGATATGGTGCCTCTATTTTGAACTTTCAAAATGCAGTTTAAATGTGGCTTCAAACGATCCCAGATGAGAAAGAAGGGTCTTATCTAGCGAAACGATCTCAGTCAGACAAGACCAGCGTTTGGCATTGTTGTGTTGTTGTGTGTTGGGTGAAACACTCACAGTTCCCCAGGCGATCTGGGCTCCCAGGTCTCTGAAGTAGAAGGTTGCGGTGGTTCCCACAGGGAGCTCCTGGAGGATTTCCTCATCTCTTAAGGGTTTTCCTTCTGAAATTAGCAATGGGGGGCGTAAAACAGCTCCAAAAAGGATATGGACATTAACTAATATCACTTTTTTCAGATTTCAATTTCAGATCAAATTGCTAAAGATTAAGGTTCTGTAATGTCTGACAACCACAAAGTGTCCAGATACTTTTATATTAATTTTAATTTTGAGCAATGTATTGAAATTTGAAACCTAATAAATAACAAACGTTACAATGCATGCAGCTTGTTTCAATATTATATTATAATAATAAATTGGCATATATATATAATTTATATATATATATTTTTTTTACAGTAAAGTGATATTTTGGTACATTTAGTTACTTCTAAAGTTTTAATATTTTGAATTTGTTTCTATTTTTATATTTCAATTTTATTTTTGGTTATAGAATTTTGTTTTTTATTTGTAATAGTTTTTTAAATGTTTGTATAGTGTTTATGAATTTTAGTACATCAACTTTAATTTTTTTAAGATACATTTTATATTCATTTTGAACAATATGTTGAAATTTGAAACCTAACAAACAGAAATAAAATAAATAACAAATGTTACAGCGTATGCCACTTGTTTCAATATTGTGTTATAAAACGATAATAAAATATTTTGAATTATATACAAATTTTATTTACTTATGTCTGCTGTTATGTTTTTTATTTTATTTTTTTTTTTTTTTTACTTTTGTGTATCAGTGTATTTTGGTATCATTTAGTTACGTTTGAAGTATATATAAAAATATATATTGAAGTAAAAAAATAGAGACAAATTCAGAATATTTGAATGTTTTTATATATTTCCGTTTTAATTTTAGTTATATCATTTTGTTGTTTTTAGCAACAAATATATATATATATATATATATATATATATATATATATATATAAACTTTAAGTTTTTTTTTAGATATATTTTATATTCATTTTGAACAATATGTTGAAATTTGAAACCTAACAAACATTTTTGTGAAATGTTTTGAAATAAAAGAATTAATAAACATTTTATACATTTCTTATTAATAAATGTTCATCTTTTGATTATTGTTGATGCCTATTGAAATTTTGTGTCTGATTTTTACAACCTATTTTGAGTTCATTTTAAGCCAGCCATAGTCATTTTTAAAAACAAGTTAAAACTACCCAGATGTACCCAGAAGGGTCAAAACAACCCAATTGCTGGGTTTGTCCATATTTCACCCAGCATTTTTAAAGTGTTATTTCAGTGCTACGTTCTAATTAAACAACATTAACATATTATTCATTTGTCAATCATTTTAAAGTATGCCAAATATGTTACTAAGTTTAAAGTATGTCAAATATGCTTTTAACAACCGTTATAAAGCAGATGTACTTACTTGGGTCCAGGCACAAAGACTGTCTGGCAGGATACCAGTGTGGATCTGTGAAAATTGAAGCCTGACATGTAAGACTTTGCTAAAGCCATTATTTCTATGTCATCAACTTATCATCTTGTAGAAAGCTATTTAAAGTTTTCATAGCTTCTTTAGCACCGAGCACAACTTACTTGATTTGTGGAACATAGACTTAATGTCCAAAATAGTAGCCGTTGGCTCTACCTGCAGAAAGACAGACAGCTGCTAAATATCCACATTATGTTTTGCAATTAAAATACATAAATGTGCAATACAAACAGTGTTAATCTTTTCTGTTTTCTCCATGCAGTCATAAATCAGGTTTACTCTATTCTCAACGTGCATGTCTAAGCAATAGATCTCACATAGGAATTCCTGGAAGCTCGGAGGAGATTCTCATATTCCAAAAGCAACATGACTAATGCAAAACTCGCCTGATAGTGGCCGCTTTATTACTACAAAGTTACAGCATGTACATTAGTTGTGCTCGTATTACTGTAGCTATCTGTCATTTATAACAGCTGATGATTACAGATAGTTTCTTTACTTCTCTGTATTATGTTCAGCCTGAGTGATTAAATATATAGTTTTAAATTAGGACAACAGAAAGTCATGGAGAAAGACAGAAAATAAAAGCTGAAACCAGCATAAGCTGTTTGTCTCAGCTGGTTTAAGCTGGAAGTAGCTGGTCTCCAGAGCTGGTGTTCCAGAAGCTTTAGAAGACCAGCCTCAAAACCAGGCTGGAAGACCTTAGGCTGGTTTCAGCTGCTTTTTTTCAGCAGGGACACTGTCTGCAAGTATCCGTCTGTCCTTTTATGGTACTTAAGTTTTAAAAGCACATACCTTATCCAGAAGCAGTAGTTTTTCCCGGGTTTTGACATCTAGTATCTCCAACTCAAAGTAAACAATTCGTTTCGCCTTTTTCGGGGGTTTTGGTCTGGGTTTGGCGGGTGCCGGGGCTGGAGCAGCTGGTGCGCCTTCATTCTTAGCCCCTTTTGCCTCTAAAGCTAATGCATCCATGACAGTTCTTCCAACTTATTTTGCACTGAATCCGTTTTAGTCCTTAGTTCAAAGGTCTCTCTCACACTCCACACATCACTCCTAAGTCCTCGAGCCTCAGTTCTTAATTACAAATCCAAAATCCAGCTTGATTGCAGACGGAGGGGCTCCAGAGAGGAGAAGCGACCGTGAAGGACGGTGTGAGTGAGTGCAGTGTGATTGAAATATCTCCCACCTCTTAACACCTGAGGGGTGGCCATCACAACCACTCCTCTGAAGACGAAATCTGAGAGTCCCAAGACATAATCCATGGCTTTTCATGAAGCTAAATTTATATGCCTACTTCGCTGAATACCAGCCCCGCCGTGACCTTGTGGGACTCGGACCAATCCAGTTGGACGTGGCTCTTACCTCCACACCCCGTCTCTTTTTGAATTAGGGTTAGGATAGCGTGCATCTGTACTGCAGCAGTGTGTGTGTGTCTGAGGAATATTAATACATCTGCCTTGCAAGCAGAGTCATGCAACGGCTCCGTCAGGACATCTATTTGAGTTTGTCCGTGACCACGCCAGTGATTGGGCTTGGATTCAATAAATAAGCCACTTCTGAGGTCCCTAGAGGCTCTCTCATTAGGTTTGGGCAAGTCGTTGGCATAGAAGCCATTTGTGTCTGTCAGCAGTAAGTAGATCAGACAAACATAGTGATAGACAAACTGTCTTTAGTTATCTGGTATATTTACCGTACATAAGGCCTTTAGTTTCCATCACCTGTTCTCAAGCTTAGAGGATTGAGATACTGTTATTTGTTAATATTTTGAATTAGTTTTTATTTTTATTTATTTTTAGTAGTTTTGTTTTTGTCATTTTTAGGAGTTTTTTTTTTATGTTTATTCAATTTTTTTTTTTTTTTTTTTTAGTTATTAAATAAAATTCAAATGTATTTAAATATATTTAAATAAAATAAAAAATGTTGCATTGGGAACCAGCTTTTATTTTATTTTATTATTTTATTTTATTTATTTTACTCGCACAATGTAAAGTTTTAATCATCAAATTGTTTTGTCCAACGAGAATAAATGGGCTCTTTTTTCAAATGGGTACATCTAATACAGTCAATACCACAAATATATAATTGTAATTGTTAGAATGGTCATGGATCAGCGATCCATACGTAAAACTGATCACGCAGACCAAACAGCGATCAAAAGTAGGAAATCGCTCATAACTCCTAAACTGTCATTTGCAGGCTCAAGTGTCTTATGTCATTGAAATCCTTGGCTTACACCAGACAAAACGTTTGCCTCAGATTCGATTGAGCCTGGTGAAATGTTTGGGGTATTTTGCATTTTTTGCAAAACCTACTGAAACAAACCAGTGCAGAAAGATGAGAAAGAAAGTGAATAGCAATAATTATCAAAAAAAAAGTTAAAATTTTGTCTCACCATTGTAAAAAGGGTCTCCTGAACAGAATGAGATATCTCCGCCAAACTCACTTATGTAAGAGCTCAATATGAGGTCACAGGAAAAAAAATTGCGGAGATTGGGCACTTGGTCCAACATGCCATAAATGTCTACAAGGACATTTGCATATCTCCAAAAACATGGTCGCCATTGGCCGACGAAGTTTGAGAATCTGTTAGACAAGGCCTGAGAAGGTTTGAGAAAAATTTGAAAGAAACAGACCACTGGGAGGGTGATATCTCATTTTTCAAGGGCATAAATGATTGTACGTTGCACGGTTTTTCGAACATACACCTGATATTCGTATCATACAATAGAACTCCTCATTCCGGACAACTTTGCCTCTAGAACCACTGTCAATCAATTTATTTGTTAAACGATAGAGATGTAAAAAACATACGTTTGCAAACTAGTCATAGGTTTTTTGCCTGAAACAAACAAAAAAAAAAACACTGCAGTACAATTCTCTTTACTCTCTAGTCCAATAATTATCAAAAAAAACTAACAAAAAACCCACTAGAATTATCAAATAATTAACCAAAATCATATAAAGCCTGAAGGAAACCCCAAAACTTCACAAAACGTGGTGAGCACATGAGACAGGTGATTCTAAACAAGCATGCAAAGTTTAAAGGAGATCGGAGTACAGCTGGCACTATAATTGTTTAATCTCAAAAAAAAATTTTGTATTTTTATGATAAATTACCTTGATTTGCCAAAAATGCATTTTTTAATCATTGATTTGGTGGGTTCAGCCTTGCTAAATAATATGTAATGTCTTTTTTTTTCTTATATACTTAAATGCCTTAAGCGTTTGAACCCCGGTATTCGCTGCTTGCAGCTATATTTTATTAATTAGTTTTTATTTTGTCTAATTTAGGTCCAGTTGTTTTTGTCATTTTAGTAGGTTTTTAATGTTTATATAGATTTTATACATTTGTCAGTCATTAAATACAGTTATAATATATTAAAATGTATTTAAATAAAAATGAAAAATGTTGCACTAGAATTTTTATTTTATTGCATCAAAATGTTTTGTCCAATGATTTGTCCAAAAGTCTAATACTTTCAATACCACAAATACAAATAAAGTATGCATTCAGGGCAGACATCATTGAGAAATAGTTTATCCTTAATCCACCAAAAAAAAAAATAAAAATAAAAAAAGGCCAAAATCATATTAGAGTGACTCAATCAGAAATATGTACAGTATATTAGAAAACGCTCTATTTCCAATCTATTTCTTCACCAGGGAAAGTCAGCCTAGTCTCATGGGATAACGTAGCTGTATTACAAAATTGTAATTTTGGCAAATTCACATTGTGATTTCTACAGAAATATGATTTTTCAGAAAAATACAAGTATGAAGGTCCAAAAACATTAAATGCTTATGAACTGCCATGACAGCGTATTGGGAAATTTTGGGAAAAGTGTTCATTCAAGTAGCTTTAATTTGATATAATCCTAAAATTCTTAGACGAAATAAATATAGTCAATGCGTAATGCTCCGATGAAATGATGTCTCAGACAAGTTTAGCGAGTGTGAAGACAGCCTATATTTGTTAGCCTACTTCAACTGCTGCAAATGATCATGGTGTGCTGACCGTGCACGCATGGAATCAAACAAGAGCTCATATTACGTTAGACTACAACATTTTGATTTGCAGTAATACAGTGTCCTCGTCTAGACCTGAGACTAAATCTAAATCTGAGACTATACCACTTTTGGACTGTTTACACAATTCAAAGCTGAACTAAACATGAGAAATATATAGGCCTATACTTTTGAAGCACTATTGTGTCACCTTATTTTAGTGTGCACAATGTTTAATTAAGTAGCATGTCATGCAAGCTCTTCAATGGTGGGTCATATTATGGTATGTAATCGTGGTAGTACCCTAGTATTTTTTGAAACAGCTCTAGCTCTAGTGCTATTCTCTAGGCTGTCAATCTACTACTATTCAGTATACTGCACTTTTTTTGTAAAGGGATTGCAAGACTCTACTGTAAACAACCTGCTATGTTTGGAATAGCATACTAACATAGCACTCTTACTATTTCTGTAGTATATAGTACAGTATGTGATACTGATACTGATTTTCGGTGTATTTATATAACCCAGATGATCTACTGTGTTACATTTGCCAAATAAGCATACAAAAATGCATCCGTTCTACATATATACTGCATTCTAACGCACAATGTGCGCTCATCAAAATCAAAAATGCACAGGAACCATTTTTACTACAAGATTACAACTGGATGCTAATGTTTGAGGTGATAAGACAAAAAAATGTGATTAATGTTCCATTTTATGCGTGAAAAAGAAACATTTTTGAGTCATTATGTAACTTGATTACCAAAATTAAACAGTTATTTACACAGTGTAAAAATAACAGATGTGCCAAACTTATTGTGATATGGTTTTGTTAGCACGAGTTACCATTAGCATGAACTGTTTTACTTGCTGTGTTTTTTTTTTAATAATAATAAGCACACTACCGTGTATACTGTATGTACAATATTAAGTTAGTAGTAAGCCTGTGTTTATTACTAGCTTACTCCCGCTAGTTCAGCAGTTCGTTGGTTAAATTTCTAGCCCAACTTAGCTTGCGGTGCACACTCCTCGCCACAGGAGGCAGTCGTTCAGTCACAGCTGCCGCATCTGTTCCGAGCGCCGCCGAACAAGTCATTCTTCTCGGACTTTCTGCGGACGCTCGGCGACGTTGACAACTACGTTACAGTGCGGTTCGCCGGGAACATCGTGTGATATTAAAGTTTCACACCGATTAAAGTTAGAACAGTCTGGGGGAAATGATCGCATATTGTGAGGATGTGTCGGCGGTTGTGTGCGATAAGTGAAGATTTGGATAAATAACTTAAAAACAGTTTGATAAACTCCATCCCCGCGCTTCATGTTCGACAGGACAGGAGGAGGAGCGTTTAAAATTAGTCAAACCGTTCAATATTTGGAGGTTATCGACATATGGAAACAGGTAACGTTATTTGGTCGACAGTGGGGTTTTAGTCGAGTGTTGTGATGGGTAAAGATTATTACAGGATCCTGGGGATAGAGAAGGGCGCCTCTGATGAGGAGATCAAGAAAGCCTACAGAAAACAAGCGTTAAGATTTCATCCCGACAAAAACAAATCAGCCGGAGCAGAAGATAAATTCAAGGAAATTGCCGAAGCTTACGACGTCCTGAGCGATGCCAAGAAGAAAGACATCTATGACAGATTTGGAGAGGATGGTAAGAGCTGTCATTGTCCCACTATAGGTAGAGGGATGTATAGACAGGCAACGGGATAGATGGGTATATAGTCTGTTCAATGTGCTGTGATAGTACCAGTGGTGATTTTAAATATGATACTTTGCTAAATATATATTTTGGTAGTGAATGATTTCCATGGAACATATCCAAAAACAGTGCTATAGATAGATAGAAGTTAAAATGTGCTCTGGTGGTGCCATGGTACACCTTTTAGTACTTTTTGTAAGTTTGATTGACTCTGATTTTGGAAACTGCTGTGCAGCAGCCGCCAAAACATTGTGAAAATTATTCAAATTATTATTATTATTATCTTTTTTTTTTTGAATGAATGAATGAAAAGAGTCACATTGTATTGTTTATTAAAGGTGTAAACTGTATATATTTCTGTATTATTATTATTGTTATTATTATTATTATTTAAAAAGAGACGTGTCATGTTCTCTGACATGTGTTTCTGTTTGGTGGTGGTACCGTGAAGGTCCAGATGTGCTCATTGTGAAATTTTTTATTGTTTCTCATTCAAGGGTAAAAAGGAGTTTGAAAAAGTGCCAAAAAAATTATTGCATAATTGCACGTGCAGTTATGTACAAAGCTGGGTTGTTTACTTACAAATTGTAGTCCATTACTGATTCCAAATTGCATGACAAAAATTGTAGTTAGTAACGTAATCCATTACATTACACATTTTAGGTAATATAATCTGACTACTTTTAGATTACTTTTGACTTAACCTATTTATCACAGTGATTTAAATAGGATGATTTTGTACCATATTGATATAAAAGTTAAATATTGTATTATGTCAGGGTTTCCCAAACTGGGATTCGTGAAGCAACTCCAGGGGGTTTGAAAAGCAAATTAATTAAAATATAAAATAATAAAAGGCATTTTAAAATAAAATCACATTATATCAATAAAACACAATATATGTGTGTGTGTATATATATACATATACATTTTGTTTTTGTTGTTTACTGCTAGTTTGTTACTATTGTGTTAAAAATATGTAATCAATAAAAAAGTAACTGTAGCCTGATTGGCATCTGATTACGTTACCCAGCTCCGGTTGTGTGCATACAGTATGTGTGTTCTATGCTGCTGATGATATACTATTCTAATGGATAATTCTGGTACATTTACAGAATTTGTTTATTAATGTACAATGTCCCTGTTAACTAAACAAATAAAATAAAGTAAAAATAAATTTACATTATGCACATTGTATGAATGACAGCAGTGCGAAAGGAGCAGCTGGGTCACTGAGTGTTAACTCAACCAGAAGTTTCTGGCTAAAAGCTCTTGGTTTGGGTTTTGTTTTGTTTTGTTTTATGATGAATGCAATTAGTGTTGGGTGATAATGCTCCATAGTCATAATCCTATCACCAGCCTGTAAGATTGCTGATACATGATATTATCATGCTAATTTATTTAATTATTCACTTACTTAGTTTCATAGCTGGAGAGTGAACCAACTCCAAGGTAAGGCTAAAAGTAGCCTAATGTTAGTGTAATCTGCTAACTACACATAATATCTTTTTGGTCAAGTAGCATATGGTTGTCATGTCATAAAATATTTTTAATGTGACTGAATTTGTATTCACCATAACAATTAAATAAAAACATTGCAAGTTACTAATTATAATGCTTACATTTCCTCAGTTGTTTAAACAGAAGCTACAGAAAATAAGCAAAGAAAACTTACATTATCAAAGAACATCATCACTGATTTCAGTCTAGCGCAAGTTTATGCTCTTTAAAAAACACTCCCGTTATAATGAGTGAAGCCATCTACTCTGTATGATACGTACACATACGTACATCTGCACTTTATTGTTTATGATGAGAGAATTTGCAAGAGTACAGAATTCAGTCAGCATGCAGGTACTGAACAACAAAACGTTGGTGTTCCAGCAGTGACTTATCTGAATGCCTCTGATTGGCCATTGCATTTATAATCTCAACAAAATCATGTGTGATTGGTTATAATGCTGTAAAACAAGTATAACAGTGTAAAACAAGCAAAAAGTAATATGATGGAACAATTATGTCCTAATATTAATTAGATAATAATACTAGCCTGATAATAATAAAAATAGTAATTTTATATATACAGTTATTAATTTATATTAAATATATCAGCTGTCTGCCAAAATGTGTTGAAAAATATCAGCATATTGGATATTGGCAAAAAAACTAATGTTGTACATCCCTTACATAAATGAAAAATATGCCAAATGCCCAAAATATTAAATGCCATGGATGAATATTTACTGAGTAACAGTGACACTATTTGGTAAAGGGGAGTGAAAATTATAACTTTCACCTGAGATTTGGAGCTAAATTACAGAAGGGGAAAATTAATTTAGAAAGATTCACTTTATTAGTTAAATCTGTAGACTTTAGTAATTTTTGTTGCATTATTTGCCAATTGTGACAGTTAAAAATGGGAAAAAGCATGCTTTTGCATGCTTGTACCTCAAGAAGTATTAAAGATGTCAAGATATTCTTTTAGATACTGCTTCTTAGCTTTTGGTATCTTAATTTTTAAGGCCCCTATATGGTTCAATTCCAGAGAGGTGAAGGTCTCAATCTGGCTCCATTGTTTAAGAAATGAACCAACACTCACTTATTTTGTAATCATCATGTGCCAGTGGAAGTTCCAGTGGATGTTTTCCAGAATATTACATCACACCCGTTCGCTCTTCCGATTTCAGTTGAAGTATATTGGAGCTGTGTGTAGATTAAGTAAGCTCCCACAGTAGCACATACAGTAAAGCTTTAGCATCTCTGTTTGAGTGAAGCCTCATGACCTTTGGTGACCGATTGACAGGAGCATGTAGGGTGGAATCGGCGAGGGACTTTATGAAACCCCCTCTGATCTCCAGATTAAGAATTCAAAGTGTTCCATGTGACCGGGTCATTTCTGTGAGCTGGTTCTGCTCTTTCTATGTGCTGTTTCTTATATTTTTCCCGAATGTTGTTTTGCTGTTTTTCCATAAACATCTTTTATTTTCCTTCCACAGGGCTTAAGGGGCACGCCGGAGGTGGCAGCAATGGCCCTAGCTATACATTTCACGGCGATCCTCACGCCATGTTTGCAGAGTTCTTTGGTGGCCGTAGCCCGTTCGATCAGTTTTTTGCTTCTGCTGGGGGCGCAGATGATGACATGGACATTGACGATCCCTTTGCGGCCTTCGGAATGGGAGGAATGGGAGGAATGGGAGGAATGGGCGGAATGGGCGGATTTCCCAGATCTTTCAAGTCTCGGGTAGGCGGTGTGCACAGGGGGCGAGAAAAGAAAAAAGATCCCCCGGTAGTGCACGAACTCAAGGTGAGTCTGGAAGAAGTGTTCTCTGGTTGCACGAAAAAGATGAAGATCTCTCGTAAGAGGCTGAACCCGGATGGCTGCACCGTCCGCACCGAAGACAAGATCCTTACCGTGGACATCAAGCGTGGCTGGAAGGAGGGGACCAAGATTACCTTTCCCAAAGAGGGAGATGAGATGCCAACCAACATCCCTGCTGACATAGTGTTTGTGGTTAAGGACAAGGTTCATCCGGTTTTTCGGAGAGACGGCTCTGACATCATCTATCCTGCAAGGATATCCCTCCGAGAGGTGAGTGTCTAGTGTCTGCTGCTGAGATAAAGTTACTTAACGTCCAGTAATATACACCAGTGAACTTTTGTTAAGATTCTAAAAAGTGTTCAACAAGTATAGTAAAAGGTAATTTCTGCTCATAAACTACATCTTTATGCAAGTAAAGTAACATGAGAGTACAAAGGTTAATTTAGGGCTTTATGATTTGGGGGGGAAAGATTAATTCCATTTTGTTTGTTTTTTTTTTGTTTTTTTTGGTCACACTTTATTTTAAGGTCCAGTTCTCACTATTAACTTTTGACTGGTAGTGTATATAAAACTCTGGGTTTACTACGTTTATAGGACTGCACAATTTGGGAAATAATTATATATCAATATAACTATAATAATAGTAATAATTATTATTATTATTATGATAAAACGCGCTTATAATGAAATAATATTAAACAATGTAATATTACTATTGTAATATGTCATTGTAAAATAAAAAAGGAGCATAAAAATCTGAAAAAAAATATAACTTTATTTTACAGTACAGCTGTAAATGTACAATACTGATATTTATAGCTGTAATAAAGGTTCTTTACTTTAAAATATTTTTTAAATTCATTTATCTTGGTGAAAAATTATTTTATATAAATTATATATATATATATATATATATATATATATATATATATTTTGGAAAACCACAGGTAGCCCTTAAAGCTTCTCCTTAGTTCTTCAAATGAATGTTATAAGTAACCCAAACTTGTATCAGATGCAGAGATTAGTTTGTGTGGAGTGGCATTTACTGCGTTTTACTGTATTACTGCATTTACTAGCTCTGAGATGCTGAAAACACTGGATTATGAGCTGCTCGCATATAAACGAACACAGTGCCACAGTTCACTCTGTAACATGCAGCACATATATTCACTTATGTAAAGTGCAGCCTATGTGTAGTGATTTTGGTATTATTTTGGTTGTTATATTTGGTTATTAATGCAGCCGTAGGGATAATATTTTTTTATTTCTACATTTACTACATTTCAGGTTAATAAGTTAACGTATTGTAAATAAGTGAGAAAAATTAAGGAATGAAGGCAAAAGTACATTTTGTTAATCTCTCTTAACCATCACTCACTCAGGCTCTCTGTGGCTGCACCATCAGCGCTCCCACCTTGGACGGTAGAACTGTCACAGTGACATCACGTGATGTCATCAAACCTGGTATGAAGAAGAGGATAGTGGGAGAAGGACTGCCACTCTCCAAATGTCCTGAAAAGAGAGGAGACATGGTGCTGGAATTCTTAGTGAAATTTCCGGACAAGTTAGGACCAAGTGCTCGTGAAGCTCTGGTTCAGATCCTACCACCCTGATCGTTGCAACCACTGGAGGACAGACTGTCAACACACAGATTCTATGATTGGGCCCTTCTGATTTTCTAGATATTACTGCACCTGAAAGTATCAGTGGTAAATGTACAAACAAGTCAAGCTCAGAGAAACACAATAGAGCTCTGATAGATTATTTATTTCCCCGTACTTATATCGCAATGCACTTTTACAAAACACTGTGAAACCTTTCAGTTGTATATTGACTTTCACACAGTTTTGCAGTACCTCAGACTAAATGCTCCATCATCCTCCTGTTTGCTTCTCCAGGTCTCCATCTGTTTATATTTTAATTAAAATTGTATTCCAATTTTAGTCTCTGAGCAGTCACCATTGTATTTGACAGAAACATCACTTCTGAACAGTAGGGTTTTATACATTTCTGAAGATCTCAAATAGTAATTGTAGAAGTGTGTGTGTGTATGTGTGAATGTGTGAAATGCCAATGAAGGGCCTGCTGAGCTGAGCTTCTTTACATAGAGTGAGACCAGAAAATTCACAAGGGCTCATGAGCATTGTCACAGTACTTCCAGGGCATGTTAAAGTGTGGTCACATTTGCCATTGCTCGATAAATTTTCACTGGGGAAATAGTCATTCCAATCCACTTCAATTTGCAATGTGAAAGTAAGATATTTTCTGTGAATGTGCAAGAATTCATTAGCTGCTATTAACCTTCCTGTAAATTTTGTGGGTCTGGCTTCCGGTCTTATTTGCATTGAGCTATTTTTAGCGGTACAAAACAGCTCGTTTCGCAGCTTGATATTACAAATTAGTGTGTCTTACCATATTATTGTAATGTATTATCTTAATTATGAACACTCTGGTTTGTAGTGCAAACAGTTTTACAGTTTACTGCAGGTTGTTATTCTTCTCGTTATTACCCCATCTTCAGAACTTCGACTTTGAGCTTTCGTTTTTGTGCTAGCTCTACAGCATCATTGTTGAAGAGTAATTAGCTGGGAACCCATTGTAGAGTTAACAAAAGTTGTCATGTGCATTGTAATGTTCGAAGTGGAAGTCATAATCAACAACAGTAGACTGGGAAGATTTTAAAACGACTGGTGAATGCATCAATTTGTAGAATATTACCGTCAGGCTGTGTGGAAATAAAAACGGAAGACAGAAGACAACGACCGCAGTGCTGAAAAAGGCGAAGCTACTTAACGTCTGTAAGTGCGATAAACAATAAAATGCGCTGCAAACCAGTTTGTTTATAATTATCACAACCTATTAAAATAATATGATAAAAAATGCCTGTTTGTGATATCTAACCGTATAACAAGAAGTTTGTACCTCTAAAAATGACACCGGAATCCTCGCATCGCATCTTTTTCGCGCCGAATGCCCAAACGTGGACCGGAATTCTACCATCAAAAATTCTCTGAACAGTGGTAAATGTGACCGCGCATTTACACTGCAGACACCACTCGCTTTCTCCTGCTAGGAGTGACCCATAATGGGTTTCTGTGATTTCCATGGCACTGCTGTGTCTTTGAGCACATAACTGCTCTATTTCAAACCACCCCTCTAGATATTTGTTTGTTGTGGCCATTGGCCTAGTACATTTCAGGTTTAAGAATTCCTGAATGCAGCTTTAATAAACTATTAATGGGTGATGTTTTGGAAAGCATAAATGTTGTGTAAATGGTGCAAAATTACACACTTTCCAACTTTGAACACTTATATTTTGCTAACCAGCAATCATTTGTGGGAATGTACACTATAAAACATTAAACACAACTGAAACCTTCTTTTGCTTGCTATAAATGTAGCTTGAAAATAATTCATAATATTCTTTCATGCCCCTGGAAACACACTGTTATTTTAGAGTTGTGTATTTGAGCTGTTATTGTAATGCACATATTGAGATGATGTGCAATGATGAAATGATGGCGATTTTATAGACTGGATTTTGCAATTCAGAACTGCCATTACCAGAAGTATTTTTTTTAAGGAATGGCTCTATTTGTGCCAAACGTATGCAGATTGCGATGGCACATATGCACACAGTTCAAAGTACCTCACACATAACTGCTGCATCATCAGCATGCTATTTGAAACTGACAAAGTTATGGGATGTGTGCTTTTCTGTAAAAAGATTGGCTTTTTTTTAGTGAAATGCTTCACAGTCCTTTATCATATGCGTCATTGTTTTTATTTCTTGCAATTAAAGGCTTTACAAGTGCTGTCTTGTAGTAAGTCTGTTACTGTATTTGTATACAGAAATGTATGATAATGGAAAAGTGTTATTGTGATTATTAGCACTAGAAGAGTCAAAAGTATTTTTTAAGTATTAGAAAAATTATACTTTTTCTATTTCTACTGTGCTCTAAAGTATTCAAAGCCCTGTTTACATGAAGAACTATAATGAATATTAATGCCCACACCAGCAGATGACAATGTGCTGTTTGTTGCTACAGTTTTGTCATCTGCCTCTTTAAATGCATGAGCTGTTCCTCTGTCTTCTCTATTCTCCGTGAACAATCTTAAGAAATCGTTTACCTAAAAATGAAAGTTTGCTCAAAAATGTACTTACTCTCAGGTCATGCAAAATGTACATGAGTTTGTTTCTTCATTAGAACAGATTAGGAGACATTCAGAATGTCATTACTTGCTCACCATGGTATCCTCTGTAGTGAACGGGTGCCGTCAGAATGAGAGCCCAAACAGCTGATAAAAACATCATAATAATCCACACCAGTCTAATATTGCTTTCTCCAGTAAGTCGTCTTGTCCGAATTAGGGGAGAAATATGCACAGATCAAGCATGTTTGCATATACAGTACTGTGCAAAAGTCTTAGGCCACTAGTATTTTCATCAGCTAAAAAATGGTCTTTTGCTGTAGTGTGTCAGTAGGAAATATCAGATTACATTTTCAAACATTCATTTTGCCATTATTCGTAATAATACAGTGAGATTTTTGTTTGCACAAGGAGTCTGACAACAGCACAGAGATCTGATCTCATCATCATCCAGTCTGTCTGGAATGACATGAAGAAACAGAACAAACCCAGACAGACTAAATCCAGAAGAACTGTGACAAAGTCTCCAGGATGCTTCAAGAAACCTACCTGCAAAGCTGCAGCACTGTTAAAAGTTGTAGGCACTTGTGTAAAAATGCTGTAAAATGAGGATGCTGTCATAAATAGATTTTCTTTATCAATTATCTTCTATTAACTAAATGAAATCAACATTTGGTGCGACCATTCTTTGCGTTTACAGCAGCTGTTGTCCTAGGTGCACTTGCTCAAAATTTTTCAGGTAGCTTTGCGGGTAGGTCTCTTGAAGCATCTTGGAGACGTTGCCACAGTTTTTCTGGATTTACTCTGTTTCAGGTTGTTCTGTGTCTTCATGTCATTCCAGGAAGACTGGATGATGATGAGATCAGATCTCTGTGTGGAGCACTGGCTGTTGTCAGACTCCTTGTGCAAACAAAAATCTCACTAGATTATTACAATTAATGGCAAACAGAATGTTTGGAAATGTAAACCGATATTTCTTACTGACACACTACAGCAAAAGATAGAAATAACTTACTTTAAACCATCTTTTAGCTGGTGAAAATACTAGTGGCCTAAAACCTTTGGACAGTTCTGTATGTCTGTGGATTTTGATGTGAGAGGAAAACAGGATGGACTTTTTCACCGAAGGAAGTGTTGTTATGAAGAAGGGTCTTCCATCGGTTATTTTCATAAAAGTAATACAATTTATGTACTTCTGAAATGCTCAAATGCTCATAGAGTTTTCTGAAGATTCTGGAAAGTCTAAAAGCATCTTGGAAATTCATTCAACCAAAAATGTGGGGACGTTGTATTTTTGTTAATCACCCCTGGTGAAAAAAACAGCATATGCTGGTAGGTATGTTTTGATGCTGGGATGCTGGTTAGGTATGTATGGTGCTGGTTTAAGCTGGTCCTTAGCTGGTTTATGCTGGTCATGTTGCTGGTCAAGGACCAGCTTAGACCAGCACCAAAACATAGCTAACCAGCATCCCAGCATCAAAACGTAGGTGGCAGCAGTGCGCGCGTGTTTGTGCTGCGCTGCTGTTCGGCGTCTCAGTAGAGGAAGAGCTGCAGGTTGTGTTGAGTGATGTGGTATCCGCCTTTCTCTCACATTCCAGAACATACTCCCTGAACTCCCGCTTTAACGCTCCTCAACAAGCATCTTTTATAATGACTACATTATAAACCCGACGTCACAGCGGTTCATGGTTTCCTCCCTGTCAGTGTAAGTTTGGTAAGTGTCGTGATGTCTAGAGGATGCTAACATGCTAATTCACATTACTGTTAGCTGCTTTAGCTTCAGCCTATGAATAGAAACACTTCAGGCTGCTGTAATCCTGAAACGTAAACACATTAAAGTGCTTTTTCGGTGGTCGCTATTTGAGTTTAGTTTATCGTTTTTAGTCAGGTCGCTGCTTAGAGTTTCTTTGCTGGGTGACTATGTAAATAAACAAGGCAGAGCCAACTATCTTGAATGATAAATAGACTTATAATATGCCACTAATTAAATCCGTTTACATTTGAATAAAACGCTTATTTATAAGTTTTGTTAAAAAGATATACTTTTTCATCTCAGTTTGTTGATTGTGATGAATGTATGAGAAAGACGATCTAACGTTAGATTTTATATAAAAAAAAATAGCATAAAATTTTGCGCTTATTTATATTACTTGAAATTTAGGAAATATTAATGCACATTAAAAAAAAAAAAAAATTGCAGCCCTGTTTGTTCAGTCGTAGAAAGCCTGGACATATCAGGGTATTTGGAATTCACTGATAGAAATTACATTTATGCATTAAATCTTAATATGAATCACATTTAAAAGGAAATGTATAAAATTACAATTAGAATTATGCATAATCTTATATATCAAATAAAAGTAAAAAGAATAGTAAAACATTTGTGACCCTGGACCACAAAACCAGTCTTAAGTAGCACTTGTATATTTATAGCAATAGCCAAAAATACATTGTATGGGTTAAAATTATATTATATATATATATATATACACTACCGTTCAAAAGTTTGGGGTCCGTAAGACTTGTAATAGTCTTTAAAGAAGTCTCTTATGCTCATCAAGGCTGCACTTATTTGATTAAAAATATAGAAAAAAAACAGTAATATTGCAAAATGTTTTTACAATATAAAATAATGTTTTTTATTTTAACATACTTTAAAATAGAATTTATTCCTGTGATGAAAAGCTGAATTTTTATCAGCTGTTACTCCAGTCTTAAGTGTCACATGATCCTTCAGAAATCATTCTAATATGCGGATTTATTATTAGAATGATCGATGTTGGATAATATCAACAGTTGTGCTGCCAAATATTTTTTGGAACCTGTGATTTTTTTTTTTTTTTTTTTTTTCAGGATTCTTTCATGAATAACAAGTTTAAAAAGTACAGTGTTTATTCAAAATATAAATATTTTATAACAATGTAAATTATTTATTATGGACTTTTAATTAACTTTTAATTATTAACTTAATACATCCTTGGTGAATAAAAGTATTAATTTATTAAAAAAAAAAAAGAAAAAGAAACAATAAAGATGTACTGACCCCAAACTTTTGAACGGTAGTGTATATATATTATTTTCTTTTATGCCAAAAATCATTAGGATATTAAGTAAAGATTGTGTCCCATGAAGATATTTTGTAAATTTCCTACTGTAAATATATCAAAACTTAATGTTTGAGTAGTAATATGCATTGCTAAGAACTTCATGTGGACAACTTGAAAGGCGATTTTCTTAATATTTAGATTTTTTTGCACCCTCAGATTCAGATGGTTGTCTCGGCCAAATATTGTCCTATCGTAACAAATGTATTTATTCTGCTTTCAGATGATGTATAACTCTCAATCTGACCCTTATGACAGGTTTTGTGATCCAGGACATTTTATATTAACTATCTATATATCTGTCTATCTTGCTTGGCTCTTACATTTGCTACAAATTTGTCTTTTTTTGATCCCAGTTTGTCCATCTTTTTATCACAGGTCTGGAGATTTCCCTTGAATGGGTTGAACGCAAGACACTTTCTACTTTGATTTGTGCACACAAACAACATTATTAAAGGTGCTGCACAGACCCCGTTTGTATTAAAACATTGTGCCTGTACAGTAAACGAAGACAGCAGCACCTAAAATGCCACTTGGATTGGGGCGCAGAAAGAAGGCGTCTCCACTGGTGGAGAACGAGGAGGCCGAGCCCATCCGGGCTGGACTGAACGTCCCAGGGTTGGATGGCCTGGATGGTGGCAGGGTCAGCCTGGGAGAAGGAGCTGCCCGTGAGGGCTTACCACCTCCGCCCACCAGCTTGCGACCCCGCCTGATCTTCCACACCCAGCTGGCTCACGGCAGCCCCACAGGTCGTATCGAGGGCTTCAGCAATGTGCGTGAGCTCTATGCTAAGATAGGAGAGGCATTTGGGATTCCTCCAACAGAGGTGAGCGGCGCTTCTCTTTGCTTTACGACAGCAGGCCTTGTTAATTATGCTGACTGAATGACTTACATCCTTTCTCAGGTGATGTTTTGCACACTGAATACTCACAAAGTGGATATGGACAAACTTTTGGGTGGCCAGATCGGACTGGAGGATTTTATATTTGCTCACGTGAAGGGCCAGAAGAAAGAAGTGGAGGTCTTTAAAGGAGAGGATGCACTGGGGCTCACCATCACTGATAATGGAGCTGGCTATGCTTTCATTAAGGTGAGAGGAATAACCTGGGATTTTAAAGGGATAGTTCACTCAAAAATGATGATTCTGTCATTAATTACGCACCTTCATGTCGTTCCAAACCTGTAAGACGTTTATTGATCTTCAGAACACAAATTAAGATATTTTTGATGAAATCTGAAAGCTTTCTGACCCTACATAGACAGCAACGTAACTACCACGTTCATGGCCCAGAAAAGTAGTAAGGACATTAAGTCCATCTGCCATCAGTCGTTCAACCGTAATTTTTAAAAGCTACGAGAATACTTCTTGTGCACAAAGAAAACTAAAAATAACAAATTTATTGCCACGTACCACCCGGCCTGGTGCAAAGCTGTAATCATCTGTTTCCTTTGCAGAGAATAAGAGAAGGCAGTATTATTCATCAGATCCAGGTCATCAACGTTGGCGACATGATTGAGTCGATCAACGGGCAGATACTGATTGGCTGCCGCCATTATGAGGTTGCCAAGATGCTGAAGGAACTGCCCAAAGGGAAAACCTTTGTCCTGAAGCTGGTGGAACCTTTAAAGGCATTTGGTAGGTGTTTTTGAATATCCTATAGCTGACATTGATGGCAACAGTGATTCTGATATGATTTTTGTATCTTTTTTTGATAACACTTTAGAATAGAGAACACTTATTTCACTAAACTGTTTTTTTTCCCTCAGTTAATTCCTAATTTGCTGCTTATTAGTAGTTAGTAAGGTAGTTGTTAAGTTTAAGTATTGGGTAGGATTAGGTATGTAGAATATGGTCATGTAGAGTAAGGCATTAATATGTGCTTAATTAGTACTAATAAATGGCTAATATTCTAGTAATATGCATGCAAATAAATAAAAAACGTAAAATAAAGTGTTACCTTTTTTTTTTTTTTTAAAGACATGATCAGTCAGCGGTCGGGAAGCAGGTCGGGCTCTGCACAGTTAGGAACGGGCAGAGGGACTCTGCGCCTGAGGTCTAAAGGACCGGCCACCGTAGAAGAACTGGTAAGACTGTTGGGTGCAATGTACAGTGAAGTCATATTCTCTGACTCATGAACTGAACTGATTTGTGTTTGCATTTGTTTTGAAATATGATACACGCTTCAATACATACTTCACAATTCAACATTGTATAGTACAATGTAATCAGATTGTGATTAATGTATGAGAAAGACCTAGATCTCATAGAAGCAGTGAGGTGTTAACTTGCTATTTTTATTAAACCAACAAGCTTTACTATTACTCATTTGCCCGTATTCACTCACTCACACTCTCGCTCTCTGCAATCTCTCGTTAATTGGTCAGAAAACCAGATCTGTGCATTAAAGGAGAAGTCCACTTCCAGAACAAAATTTGCAGGTAATGTTCTCACCCCCTTGTTATCCAAGATGTTCATATCTTTCTTTCTTCAGCAGTAAAGAAATTGTTTTTTTAAGGGGAAACATTTCAGGATTTTTCTCTATATAATGGATTGATATGATGCCCCGATCTTGAACTTCCGAAATGCAGTTTAAATGTGGCTTTAAACGATCCCAGATGCAGTTGTAAATGATCCCAACCAAGGAAGAAGGGTATTATCTAGTGAAACGATTTGTTATTTTTATTAAAAAATACAGTTTAAATATTTTTTAATCTCAAACGCTCACCTTGTCTTGCTCTGCCTGAACTGTGTGTATTCTGACTCAAGACAGTTAGTGTATGTTGAAAAACATACTCCAACTGTATTTTCCCTATTTAATTTCAAAAATCATTTTAAAATCATAGCTGCAAAAGTTCTGACCCAGTCTTTGCAAAGTGAACATGCAAAGAAGACCAAACACCCTTAACAAAAAGGTAAAACAGTGATATATGACGATTTTGAAGTTGAGGGAGAACATGAGATGGGAGTTTTTCGATGTACCCTAACTGTCATGAACCGGAACAAAAACAGTTCAGGCGGAGTGAGACAACTGTGTATAAAAAGTATATAAATTGTATTATTTTTAGGAAAATAACATTATCAAACAATATAATTTCTCTAGATAAGACCCTTCTTCCTTGGCTGGGATTGTTTACGACCGCATTTGGGATTGTTTGAAGTTGCATTTAAACTATATTTTGGAAGTTCAAACTCGGGCACCATAGAAGTCCACTATATAAAAAAAAATGCTGAAATGTTTTCTTCAAAAAACATAATTTCTTTACGACTGAAGAAAGAAAGACATGAACATCTTGGATGACAAGGGGTTGAGTTCATTATCTGTCAATTTTTGTTCAGGAAGTGGACTTCTCCTTTAAATTTGCACTGTAAATACTACATATACTACAATGTAAATACTATATATATATATATATATATATATATATATATTAGTTCCAACAGTTTTCCCACAAGAACACTTGGAAATATTAGGGAATTTGAAATTCAAAATTAGAGAAATTATAGAAATTATACTTGCATGTATGAAATCAGTTAAGTGTTTAAAAAAAATCAGCAAAGCATTTTACTTATTTTTAAATTAAATATTTATTGTCTTTACCTGGATTTTATGCATGAAAATGCATCAAATAATCTTCAAAAAGACATATTGGATAAAATGGCAGATTGTGCATTATGACTGGTCAGATCACCTGTCATTCAAACTTCCAGCGAAGGGTCAGTTAACTAATCAATCATAATTTTTAGCTGAGCGAGGTAATTTACATTACATATATTTTCATTTATTCTTTGTGTTGCAGCCGTCAGCATTTGAAGAAAAAGCTATTGAGAAAGTTGATGATCTGTTGGAGAGCTACATGGGCATTAGAGACAGTGAACTTGGTATGTTTCCCTGCATATTCCTATTTTTTCTTTCACAGTTGTTTTCTTTTTTAAAGTGGCGTTTCTAACTCCTACGCTCGTTTACAGCTGCCACGATGGTGGAGCTCGGCAAGGACAAAAAGAACCCAGATGAGTTTGCCGAAGCGTTGGACGAGACTCTGGGTGATTTTGCGTTTCCGGATGAGTTTGTGTTTGATGTGTGGGGTGCCATAGGTGATGCAAAGGTTGGTCGTGTGTAGTTCTAGAAATGGCTAAAACTGGTAATTCTAGAAAACACTGCTTTAGGAACACTATTGAGTTTTATTTTCATTGATTTTGGGAGCATACATTGGAATGCTTTTAAGAACGCTGGAAACACTTGTATGTAGGCCTCTAACTCCACTTTTTTTTTTTTAAAGATGCAAATGTTATCAAGACACTACATCAAATGCATTTTAAAATTGTATTCAGATTTGACTAGGTTGAGCCTAATCACTTATATGAAATGTCTTATGTAGTAGGATATTAAGCAAAAGATGCTGAGACTCATTGAATTTGCAAGGTATTTACTCCAGGGCCCATGTTTGGCACCCCTGTGAGATTACTCTGTTACATACTGTGACTTTCACTTGCACTGTGTTGCCCGACGCTGTATAAATTGCACAGAACACACAGTGCAGAGATCGTGGCAATGCTGGTTTGCACTGTAGTGACCTCTGCGGTGTGGATCTCACCCGTCCCATGGCAGAATCATGGACCATTTGTCTTATCAACACTATAATGATTCCCTAAAGCATGTGCTGTCTTATGTATTCTTGTTCTCTCTTATACAAAGGGTTTCAAGTGGCTTTGAAGTTGTTGCAATGAACCGTTTCTAAATGACCTCTAGTGCTTTACATTTCCAGTTCTGTGGCTTAGCTCTTATTTTAAAAGAGTAAACGAAACAGGAAAGAAATAAACAAACCATCCATTTTCATTTCAGTAGTGTGGTAAACTGCCACCTAATGCCAAACATAAGCAAATCTTTTTCTTTTGTATCAGTAAAGTCAGTATTAAGAAGTATCATGAAGTATTACAGATAGTGTTTCACCGGTTACAGTATTTATCCTTCAAAGGAATAGTGGAGGAAGTATGAAGGACTTTAAAGTTGGGCTGGACAATAGGGTCTTTTCGAACAAACCATTATTGGAGCAAAATTAATTAAAAAGCTATGTTGTGTGTGTGTATATATATGAGCAATATCACTGTTTTGCATATTGGCATGGCTGTGATTCACGAGGCACCAGGCCGAGTGTTGTAGGTAAACACAGCGTGCTGATATACAGCCATATCACATGACTTCAAGTGTGAGATTGCATTTATGCAACAGTTCAATGCCACGAGTGTGTAAATACATATAAAATAACAATGGATTTTCCGCCATGGATTCAAAATTCATGGAATAAACTTCATTGAAATTTTATTGTATGACTGTATTAAAAGCTCACTGTTTTATGTGTAATAGAGTATTATGAGCGAGAGATGGGACTGAGCGAGTGTGATTACCTGCATCTGATGTGGCATTCATTCATGCATAACAAATTATAGATTAATGGGACCAAAGACTGCCCGTCAGATTTACCCAAAACAAATTATATCTCATGTTTAACCACTATAGACACATCAGAGCCAGCGGGTTGATGAGTGCTTAATGGCCGCTGACGACTTGGAGGTCACATAACCGAAAACATTTAAGCAAATTTTCAACTCCACTTCCAGAACAACAATTTACAGATAATGTACTCGCCCCCTTGTGATCCAAGATGTTCGTGTCTTTTTTTCATCAGTCGTAAAGAAATTGTGTTTTTTGAGGGAAACATTTCAGGATTTTTCTCCATATAATGGACTGATATGGTGCCCTGAGTTTGAACTTCCAAAACGCAGTTTAAATGCAGCTTCAAACGATCCCAAATGCGGTTGTAAACGATCCCAGCCAAGGAAGAAGGGTCTTATCTAGTGAAACGATTGGTTATTTTCATTTAACAAAAAAACAATTGAAATACTTTTTAATCTCAAATGCTCGTCTTGTCTTGCTTTTGCCTGATCTCTGTGTATTCTGGTTCAAGACAGTTAGGATATGTCGAAAACTTAAACTCTGTGCATCGTAAGTCCACTATATGGAGAAAAATCCTGAAATATTTTCCTCAAAAAACATAATTTCTTTACGACTGAAGAAAGAAAGACATGAACTTCTTGGATGACAACGGGGTGAGTACATTATCTGTAAACTGTTGTTCTGGAAGTGAACAACTTCTTTAACAAACCGCATATTTGAAGTCTAAACAAGTACATTCTCACCCAAAAAAACTTTAAAAATTACATTCCATGGCACAAAAACAGTATTATTTTTAAAATTATAGTGGATTTGGGTGTCCGGCATGACACTTGCTGTGTTACAAACGGTGAAACAGTTGGAGTTCTGTTATCACTACAATATCACTCTCCTCTCAGCCAATCAGATTCGAGGACCAGAAAGAAAACACACACATACATGCGTGCGTGCGTACGTACGTACACACACACACACACCATATTTCTGGTGTATATTTGATACATATTGCCCAGCCCTACTTATAAGTGATTGTTAAAGCACTGAATAGAAGGTATAGGTGTTGAATGGTGATTGTGTGGTATTGATGTGATTGTATATAGTATTGATGTGTTTACGGAAACTACACTACAGCCAGTCCAGTGAGCATTTCCAAGATACTGACACTAGTTCTGCAAATATGACCAAACACAGGCGTCTTACACTGAGCACATGTTGCGTTATAAAGTTGGTGGAACTCAGATATAATTATTACTCTTTTATGCAGACAGTTCAACACTGTAGTATTTCACTTCTGTAACGTCAGAGCATGTTTGAAATGTAAAGTACTGATCATGTGATGGTTAAAACTTCAAACTTTATATTTCTTTTTTTTTTTATTACTATTTAGCTGGGTGTCTTGTCGTATGGAAGATGTTTAAAGGACCCAGATTGAAAATTAAAAAGGAAAAAAAACAACTAAATGTTTTGGTGTTACTTTTTACATACTTTAAAGCTATCAGCGTAGCTTGCACACTTTTTCATTCAATGCTTTTTGATAGTTTACACTGATGATGTAATGGTTTTGATGGACTCATGTTACACTGTCTCAAACTACCTTCAAATGGCAATAATCATGGTATAAGTCTGTTATATCTATGTTTTTTCATTGACAGAAATGCTATTGCACCAAATTGTTCTTTGTTAGGTTTCTCAACGATATTAAAACAAACAAAATGAGTTGTGTGCTTTTGTTTTTATGTTCTGGAAAGCAGTAGGTGTTTTCCTTCTTATGGTTGTTCGTTGAAACATAAGGTTCGTTCTCCTTGGCTGAATAACCTCACCAAGGGCATATTTCCATTTTTTAGTAACCATTGTGGACTTATAGGAGAACAAGTGACTTGTACTTAAAATATGGTTTAAGAGTTGGTATAGTATTTATAAGCTGTCCCATTAGAAATGCACATTTTTGCTATATTCTGTGCTTGTGTGGCTCTATGTGGAGTTGCTTTGCGTAAACGTACCTTCACCAATTAAAAAGATTTGCTTTCTTGCAACCCCTCACGTTCCTTCTAAGTTCCCAAAACAGTAATGCTTACACCAAACATTTCACGGATCAATGGCGGTTTGTTTTTCCCTCAAGCACCAGTTGATCCAGTAATGAACCAAGGCTGTATATTAGATTGACGTCAATAAAAACCCAGTGCTCCTGTGGACGAGGTGTGGTCGAAGACTGATTTCTGAGAATTTCATGATGGTATTTAAAGTTAAGGATCGTCACCACTCTATAAAAGGTCATTATTGCCGAAGGACGGACTTGTTTTTGAAACGTGAGGGTGCTTGTGTAAGACTTGTGATCTAAACACTCCAGGTTCAGCTTGGGCTCATCACGTTTTTGGTTTCAAAAGCGAGCGGACTCCACTCCAGCAACACCACACAGCCATGCCCTTGCGACCGAGGGCTTCCTCTCAACCTGGGAGAGCAAACACTCTTCCAAGCCTCAAAAACATCCCAGTCCTGCGCCCGAGAGCTGTGTCGTCCCACACGCAGTCGCCTATAGAGGATGAGCTCTCTTGTCCGGTCTGCTGCGAGATCTTCACCGATCCCGTGGTCCTGAAATGCAGCCACAGTTTCTGCCGTCTCTGCCTTCAGGGCTTCTGGAACAAGAAGGCGGCCAAGAGGGAATGTCCCGTGTGCAGGAGGAAGTGCTCTCTGACGGAGCCCACCATCAGCCTGGCTCTGAAGAACGTGTGCGATGCCATAGCACAGGAGCAGAAAGTAAAAGCATCCGCGAGAGGTGGCTTATATTCAGCCAACGGGATGTCTAAACCGGAGGCTCTATGTGCCACTCACGGCGAGGGTCTCAAATTGTTTTGCCAGTCTGATGAAGAGGTTCTCTGCTGTGTTTGTCAAACGTCCAAGAAACACCAAGGTCATAGTGTGTGTCCTTTGGAAGAAGCAGCAAACGATCTCAAGGTGATATATTTCTTAGATATATTGTTTTAATATGCCAAAATAATGCAGCTTTTGTTTGTTTTTATTTTTAACAAGCATTTTAACCCTCCAAATTCTTATTGCCATAATGTATCAAGATGTTTTTTTGCATTTGTCGTCATTCTCAATTATTATTACTGTGATCCAATAACAATAACAATTAGTTAATGTATTAACTAACATGAACAAACGATGAACAATACATTTATTACAGTATTTATTCATCCTTGTTGATGTTAATGAAAATACATTCATTATTTTGTGTTAATTCAGTCCATTAACTAATGTTAACAAGCACAACTTTTGATTTAAATATTGCATTAATAAATATTGAAATTATTATTGTTAAACAAATGCTGTAGAAATATTGTTCCTTCTTAGTTCATGTTAACTGAAGTAGTTAACTAATGAACCTTATTTTTAATTGTTAGCAATGTTATATATATAATATTTTAATGATGTAATAATTATAATATTTTGCCTAAAGGTAGAACAATAAATTCTGCCATAATGTATCAATACAGTTTGATTAATGTATTAATATATTATAACATGTAATATATTACATAATTATGTGGCTATTTTTACATTTTAATGGTAGAATGCATATAAATTAATAAATGCTATAAAAGTATTGTTCATTCTTAGTACCAGGGTTGGGGCCCATTCATGAATTGAATTGAGAATGAATGGTAAATTCCAATTCACTTCCTGGAATGGAATTGGAATTGGAATTGCATGCAGCTGACAGGAAATGGAATTGGAATTGAATTGGAATGTCAGGAAACAGAATTGAAATCAAATAAATTCCACTAAATTCCACTTGAGATATTTAGGCCTGACAGATGCAATCTTAGCGATGCCAAATTTCAGGAAATGATGATAATTCGATGTAATAAAAAGTGAATGAAATACATGAATGAACATGACTCATTTTTTTTGTGAGTTCAGACATATATTATGTGGTAATCATATATTGAATGTATAGTACATCCAGAAACTTATCACCACTGTCATTCAATTATTAATTCATAATGTACAGTTCTCATTTTTATTTACTTGCATTTGATCAACTCTATTTCATACATTACTTGGTATTTGTAAAGCATCATAAATAAAGTTCAAATATATGTCTCTAAATGCAATCACTAATAAATGCTCAGAAACAGCAATAAACGGAATTCAGTGGAATTTCCCTGAATTGAATTCCACTTCCTGTAATTCCAATTCAATTCCAACTCTGTTTCCTGTAATTGTTGTTGAATTCCAATTCCAATTCCATTTCCTTCTTTGAACTGGAATTGTTGAGTTCATTCCTGAATTGACCTCAACCCTGCTTAGTATGTTAACTAATGTTAACTAAGGAAACTTATTGTAAAGTGTTACCAATATTTTATTTATTTATTTATTTATTGTAATTTTTAAATTGTTTATAATGGTTAAATATAATAGATTAATAAATGCTGTAGAGATATTGTTCATTCTTAGTTCATGTTAACTAAAGTAGTTAACTTATTAACATAATAAAGCATTACAAAAAAATTATAGATATTGTAAATAGTTAATATTTTGCATAAATTAAAGGTAGAACAGTACATCCTGCCACAATGTATAGACAATTTGATTAATGTATTAATATATTATCATATATGTTATATTAAATAATTATGACTTTTTTTTACATTTTAATGGTAGAATACATATAGAAACAATTACTTTATTTAAAAAAAGAAAACAAAACATAAAGTTACTAGTTGCTGTTATTAAATTGCAACTGTGGACTGGCTTTCTTGAGAAAATAATTTTTCACAGTCATGGAAAACTTGATAATATATGTGAATTTTAAAAATTGAGGCCAAGTCAATACAGTTTTCAACATTAATGACATGAATGTTGAATATTTGTTTTCCTTGAATTGGAATAAAGCGATAAGCCCCAGGAAGCCGTGTTTACAGTGAATATATATTACAGCTAAGGGGAGTTGTTAACCCAAATTCACTGTAAACCAAAGCTTCACTGGGCTTATTGCTTTTATAAAATGGTTATTCCATATGTGTAATAAGGTTTCACAAAATAAAACGGAGCAGATAAAGAGTAATGACATTATTAAAAACTTTATTATTTTGCCAAACAATGTAGATCCTCAGAAATGGTTGTGGTTGCCGAGAAACACACAAAAGTAAACAAAGGTGTATGTTTGTAGAGTAATTTACAACAGCTTCGAACGCAGCTCAACCAATCAGAATCAAGGACCAGAGCTATCCATTTTATAACTTGCTTTTTTTGACTGCAGTTTCTATATTGTTATTAGCTTGTAGGATTCTTTTGATTTACAAACTCTCTCAGAAAGCTGTTTTGAACTGGAGTGAAATGTACATTTTTCTTTCTCTAGGAGGAAATGCGGCAGATTGTCATCCCACTCAAGAAAAGTCTTCGATGCCTCTATGAGGCCAAACAGGAATGTGATGACATAACTGTCCACATCAAGGTATAAACAAAGAACAAGATCCAGACATAATAAACATCACTAACCATCAACACGTACCTAGATAATTATCCTTTTTTATATTGGGTTTACGTAGAACCAAAGGCAACAGACAGAGAAACAAATTCGCGAGGAGTTCGAAGAGCTTCGGCAATTTCTTCAGAAGGAGGAAGCTGCGAGGATTGCTGTTCTGGCAAAAGAAGAAGAGACAAAGAAACAGACCATAAAGAACAAAACTGACATAATCGCTCGTGATATAGTAACATTCTCTCAGGCCGTCGTGGCTATTGAAAACGAGATTGCTAATAATGACAGTCTCTTTTTACAGGTAACCTGCTGTATTTGGATTAACTAATCTTATCAAGCTTGTGCAAATATTTACCCAAGTAACTGATTTTTCTTTTCCCCACAGAACTACAAGAATGCCAAAAGAAGGTAATGTAGACTGTACATTTGAAAGTATTTAATTGGTTTATTTGCATAAAAGCAACAACTAACCTGACTGAATGACCTTCCAGAGCTCAGATTACATTTTGCGAACCAGAAAGCATCCCTGATTCTCTAATCGACGTTGCGGAGCACATCACATCCCTGAAGTTCAGAGTGTGGGAAAAAATGCAAAGCTTGGTGGAATACAGTGAGTGTTCAGATACTACAGAGCTGGATGAATTTTCAGATTAGGTTGAATTACATTTCAATTAAACAAGTTTCACGTTTTAACACTGGTATGTACAGTTGAGGTCAAAAGTTTACATACGCCTTGCAGAATCTGCAAAATGTTAATAATTTTACCAAAACAAGAGGGATCATACAAGATGCATGTTATTTTTTATTTAGAACTGACCTGAGTAAGATATTTCACATAAAATACATTTACATATCGTCCACAAGAAAAATAAGTTGAATTTATAAAAATGACCCTTGTACACTTAATTTTAAATGCTGTGTTGTTACCTCAATGATCCACAGCTGTTTTGTTCAGTGATAGTTGTTCATGAGTCCTTTGTTTGTCCTGAACAGTTGAACTGCCTGCTGTTCTTCAGAAAAATCCTTCATGTCCCACAAACTCTTTGGTTTTTCAGCATTTTTGTGTAATTGAACCCTTTCTGACAATGAGTGTATGATTTTGAGGTCCATTTTTTTGCACTGAGGACAACTGAGGGACTCGTATGCAACTATTACAGAAGTTTTAAACGCTCACTGATTCTCCAGAAGGAAACGCGATGCATTAAGAGCCGGGGGGTGAATACTTTTTGAGTTTGAGGATCAGGGTAAATTTAACTTATTTCGTCATCTGGGAAACATGTAAGTATCTTCTGTAGCTTCTGAAGGGCAGGACTAAATGAAAAATATATGATATTTAGGAAAAATTAGAAAAATGTACACATCTTCATTGAGTTCAAAAGTTTACACCCCCGTCTCTTAATGCTTCATTTTTCCTTCTGGAGCATCAGTGAGCGTTTGAACCTTCTGAACCTAACCTACCTTGAGTCCCTCAGTTGTCCTCAGTGTGAAAAAATGGATCTCAAAATCATACAGTCATTGTTGGAAAGGGTTCGAATACACAAAAATGCTGAAAAACCAAAGATTTTGTGAGAAGCTGTGGATCATTCAGGTAACAACACAGTATTAAGAATCAAGTGGGTGTAAACTTTTGAACAGGGTCATTTTTATAAATTCAACTATTATTTTCTCTTGTGGACTATATGTAAATATTAGTTCACATAAAAGTCTTGTGGACTTTTATGTGAAATATCTTATTCAAGTCAGTACTACATAATATGTTCCCTCTTGTTTTGGTAAAATAATTAACTTTTTGCACATTCTGCAAGGTGTATGTACGTTTTACCTCAGCTGAAAATATATATATTTTTTTTTATAACATCTTCCTGCTTTCTCCACACTTAGCTCCAGTGACGTTGGACCCCAACACAGCCTACCCCTGCTTGTCTCTCAACAAGAACCTGACAAGTGTGTCCAACACAGGAACGATGAAAAAGCTGCCGAATAACCCTGAGCGTTTTGACCACTTTGTTTTTGTAATGGGCTCAAAAGGTTTCGCCTCAGGATGTCATTCCTGGGAGGTGGACGTGGGCCAAAACAATGACTGGGTAATTGGTGTGGTCAAAGCATCAGTAGCCAGGAAAGGCAAAATCTCAGGCTGTCCCGAAGGAGGATTCTGGACCATCGCTCTCTCTGACGGCAAGTACACGGCCATGACCACCCCAAACACGCCGCTCAACCTGAAAGGCCACCTGGAAAGAGTTCGGGTGAAGATCGACTACAATGCTGGAGAGGTCAGCTTCTTTGACTCAGTGGGTGTCACACCTATCTACACATTTAACGACCACTTCACTGAGACAATGTTCCCTTTTTTTTGTCCGGGGGCAAATATAAATGGGAACAATCCGGGGCCGCTGAAGATCTGCCCTGTGAGAGTGGCAGTATGGAACAGTGCCTCCTGGTAAAAGCTAGGATTATATTACCGCTTCAGTTATGCCAGGGGTGGCGAACTCTGGTCCTGGAGAGCCTCAGCCCTGCAGAGTTCAGCTCCAACCATAATTAAAGCTCACCTGCCTGTAGATTTCTAGTAAACCTTCAGACCTTGATTAGCTTGTTCAGGTGCGTTTGATTAGGGTTGAAGCAAAACTATGCAGGGCTGCGGCTCTCCAGGACCGAAGTTCACCACCCCTGAGTTATACAGTCAAAGATTTGGATACGTTTACCTTTTAATCTACTAAACTACTATTTTTCCAGATTTTAGAATTGAATTAATTAATAAGAGCCTGACCCTGGACCACAAAACCAGTCATAAGTTGCACAGGTATATTTGTAGCAATAGCCAAAAATACACTGTATGGGTCAAAATTATGAATTTTTCTTGAGGATATTAAGCAAAGGTCATGTTTCATGAAGATATTTTATAAATTTTCTACAGTAAATATATAAAAACGTAATTTTTGATTAGTAATATGCATTGCTAAGAATTTTATTTGGACAACTTTAAGGGCGATTTTCTAAATATTTTGATTTTTTTTTTTTTTTTTTTTTTTTTTTTTTTTTTTTTTTTTGACACCCTCAGATTCCAGATTTTCAAATAGTTGTATTTTGGCCCAATATTGTCCTATGCTAATAAACTATACATCAATGGAAAGCTTATTTATTCAGCTTTCTCAATTGAAAAATTGACCATTATGACTGGTTTTGAGGTCCTGGGTCATCTTATATCAGTCTTATATTTGATCTTCATCAAAGATTACCATGCATCTGGATTTCACCTCTGCACACTCCAAGCATTCACATTTATAAGGCGCATTCTGGGATGCTTTTTTACATATATACTGGAAACCAAACAGTCCAACTTGTCCATTTTCCATTAAAAATAAAAATATATTTAGAAAGCATTCAGATTTCATCAAAAATATCTTAATTTGTGTTCCAAAGATGAACTAACATCTTCTGGGGTTGGAACGACATAAGGGTGAGTAATTAATGACAGAATTTTCATTTTTGGGTGAACTGGCCCTTTAAGAGTGTATTATTCTCCAGTTTAGGCCTTTACCCTTGAATGCTACAGCAATAAAGACACTGCTCTTTCACCAGCATTTATTAAAAGCCCGGGAGCCCTTTACCTTTTCTTAAGAAGAGTCAGTAAAAATAGGCAAACACACTTTATAAAGTAGTTTCAGCCCAAGTTGTTTACGGTCTTAATGGAAACTGACCGTGATGACCATAATTTTTCAATTATTTCTCAGAACAGAAGTCCTCATTATCAGACTGTGGAATGGGCTCCTATTCCCCAAGAGTTATTTCTAATTTAATTCAGTGGAAGTTTCTTGGCCAAAACACATTGCACACAAAATTTTAAGTACAAAAATCTATCATGCCTGTACACATTTAAGCATAAGGCTTTAAATAAACATATATTAAAGCGCACAAGAAGCTCAGCCAAGTTTATCCAGATGTTAATTGGTAGTTTATGATGTTAGGTTTTATGGACAGTTTGTTGTCTACCAAAGCATACATTTGGGTAATTTACAAATATTTACCTCATATATAAATGTCACTGATATGTAATGTCAAATCAGAAAAGCTAGTTGTATTTATAGATTTTTTCACAATGCTAAGTTTAGTAGTAGTAGCTTGTAAAACAAAGCTTTGATAAAATTCAAGATTGATTATATGTAAATATAATATAATGTAAAAAAAAAAAAAATGATTACATGTCTCTAAAGCCTATGCCATATTGTTTGCTGAGGAGCATGTAGTAGTGTAGAAATGCTGTCTGAAAACATTAAATACTGAATATATGTTGTGATTGTGTTTTTTTTAAATGGCGAATAACAAATTATGTAGTATAAAAGTGTATGCGATGAGACAAATGACACAATTCACCAGTATCGTTTGTTTAGTTTATTATATTGAACACACAGACAATGAAGTTGAACATGTCATAAACATTAATGACCGTGCTTATCACTTTATTTATAATGGGTGAAATGGGTCATCTGGATAGCCTTTTGATAAACCTCCACAGGTTATTTTTTTCTGGTTTACCAGGGCATTGTTTTTCCAGTATAGTCTAAGAATCCACCATGCTGCTTTTCAGTAAGACTGCTAACGACACTTAACACTCCCTCCACACTTTGTCTGGCATCAATAGGTGCCTGGTGAACAAAGGGAATAACATGCGATTAAAATAGCATAACATTATCCAAAAGAGACCATCAGTGTGCTTTCGTGATTTAGGTAGTGTTGTAACGATACCAAAATTTTGAGTCATTTTTTTGTTATCTTATCTTTGTTATTATTAATAAGATCCTAGATGCAAGTAACAAACTAAAGGACAACTACAATAAAACAAAGACACAAACGAAGGCCAAATAAATATGGCCCTATGAAATCCGTTTTATTTTTTCCTCATTTTCAATGGTTATGTTAAAAAAAAAAAATTCTGTTTTCCATTCATTTTCTGGATTCTATTTTAATTGTTTCATTGCATTTTAATAATCAAAAGCATGTCTAATGAATTTATAAAGGGTTATTAGATTTGATAAAGAATTAATTTATTATAAGCTATTTATTCCTTTTTTTTTCAGAAATACTGTGTTGTGTATTTACAATTTTTTGGTAAATAAATTCTGGTATTTTTTTTTTCTGGTAAATATTTCTTTAACATTGTTTTAATAATATATTTATTAGTAGTAGTAGTACTACTAATGTCTTTACATTAGGTAATATATTAAAGGGGTCATCGGATGCTAAGTTCACTTTTACATGTTTTTTAACATTTTTAAATGTAATAATAAAAAATGTAATAATGAACATAGTGGTCGTTATTTACTGGCTAAATGCGTCTCGTCACTCGACAGAGAGAAGAGAGGGGCGGGGCGAGCAGAGCTCATTTGCATTTAAACCAGCCTCGACCAGAATGAGATGATTTTTGCAGAGCTCATTTTGACAAGGTAAAAAGGGTGTTGTTTTACACTACCATAGAGATTTTTTAATTTGTGGAAAATGGGCATCCGATGACCCCTTTAATATATTTCTGACTGCCGATTTAAAACCAAACTTTTATTTTGACGGGTTGCTGTGAAGACCTTTAGGGTCTTCATTATATGACAGTCGTTTTCCGCAAAAAAAACGGTAAAATGCTCATGAAGTGACTCTCAGAGCATTTTTAGAGATTATGTTCATGTACTCATTTATTGAGGCAGCAGAGGCTGAAAACACAGCGAGTGTCACGCGTATGTGTGTAGTAAATGAAACTGCACAACTGTGCCATTCACTAACTCACACTCGCAGAAATACGACTCCTATTAAAATGCATTCTTAAAGTACCGGTACTAGTAAAATCCGGAATCGTACCGTTTTTAAAAGCAGGGTATCACAATACTTTTTAAGTACCGGTATATATCGTGCAACACTAGATTTAGGCCTCATGTTATGTGTAGGTCCTGAAAGAAACTATACTGAACCTGGATTTACCTTATCTCCCCCCATGTCTGTTCTCACCCATCCGGGGTGAATGGAAATGCAGAGGATCTCGTCTGCCTTGAAGTCTCTAGCAGTATATATGGTCAACATGTTAAGACCAGCCTGAAAGAAAACAGATGCATGATAAAGTTTCCAAATATCTAAAGTGAATATCAAACCACATACATATGAGGATTTTTGAAGCCCATCAGAACAGTCTTGGGATTCTTACGTACCTTGCTGATGCTGTATGGGAATAGTGGGAATGGCTCTTTCAGTACTGGCATGATGGCCATAGACGACGCATCTGTGGAGATGTTGATCACAGCTGCTTTATCACATGACATCCCTGGTTTGCCACTGGCTTTAGCTGCTGTTTTCAAATACGGCAGGTACTCCTGATTAAAGACATTCACAACCAAGTATTTCAGACACTGGACGAACTAAAGTCTTGTTTTCAATTTGGCATGCTCTCAAAAGTGATTTCCATTACCCGAATGACAAACAAGGGTCCTATCACATTGGTGTTGAAGGTGTTTATCATGTCCTCAACAGTGGTGGTCAGCATGGTTTTTTGTGGTAACACTGCAGCATTATTCAGGATCAGGTTCAAGCCGTTCTTTCCCAGTAGAGAGCCTACTTTTTGTGCCGACTCTTTGATACTGCCAGGATCAGAAACATCTAATAGTAGCAGAAACAAAAATAAGTGGTTTTAAAATGTAAAAATGATCTGTTGTATGTTAAATGTAGTCCAAAAGACAAATGCACATTTACCAAGCTTCACAAGAGTGATAACATCTGGATGCTTTTTGGCCAGTTCTCTCAGAGCCTGAATCAGAAAGTGAATGTGAGTGATGCAATACAGATTTCTTGAGTTGTCTACAATCCTAAGCTCTGAAATACACACCTCAGAGTTTGGTCCATCTGGGTCACGACATCCAGCAAAAACCTTTGAGCACTGGGCCTCCAGGAGTTGCTTGACCATTTCTAAACCCAAGCCTCGGTTGCCTCCTGTCACTAAAGCACTGCATCCCTTTAAAGCGGCCATGTTCAAAGTTGATCAGTCTGGTTCTGTCAACTAACCCTGCCGCACTATATGGCTTTTTATACAGGATGCAGAGTGGAGTCCACGCCCATATTGCACTGGTCCTTTTAATATTTGTAATCATGATAAGTCAAGATGACATTTCAAAGTGACTCAGCGTGAACATACGAGCGTGAACATGATTGCTTTGAGTAATAAAACTGCATGGATGCCTTCCAGAAGCTGTAATGTATCATTCCAAATCATAAATGCTATCAGGAGTGAAAGTAGAGGTGAAGGATATGGGCTAGAATCAACAGTACTAAAGAAAAATCTGGAAGGCATGACAGAGAAACCGATGAGCTAATTAGTAGCTCCATTATCGCCAATGTGTCCTTGTGCAAGGTATTTATTGTAGCCAAATGGAATTGCGAAAATTAGTTGTTTTCAAACAAGTTTCTGAAACATTTCTGCCTGCTCCAATTGGTCAAATAACCAGATATTCCTTCCCAAAACACTATCGGTTAAGCCAATATTGTTACTGTGTCAGTACATCTCAAAAAAGACCCCAAAAACACTGTTATCTAAAAAAAAATACTCACTTAACTTACATTTAAATGAAACTAATTTTAACACTGTTATGTAAATATACATTTGCCATAATGTTTCCCGCTTTCTCCACCTCCAGTGATATTGGACCCCAACGCATTTCCCTTTTTTCTATCTGGTGGCAAATATAAATGGGAATAATCCAGGTACTGTTGAGATTCACTCTTTAAAACAAAGATTTTAAGGAGTTTATTTGCATCTGTGGTTCCATGAAAAACCTTTGAAATCCATGAAACATTTTCTCATTCCACAAAATGTTCTTTCTAAAACGTTCTTTAGATTTTTCAGTTCTATTTTCAGAACTGTTCACTGAATGGTTCTTCTATGGCTTTGCTTCCTTTTGGAATCTTTATATTTAAAATTGTATTATTTTCCAGTTTAGACCTTTACCCTTGAATGCTACACAGCAATAAAGACTCGGCTCTCTCACTAGCATTTATTCAATGGCCGGTCTTTACCACTCCTTGGAGAGACAGCAACGATAAGCATGTACACTCCTTATAGAGTAGTTTTCAGACCATGTTGTTTACGGTCTTAATGCAAACTGACCGTGATTCATTTTTTAATTATTTCTCTCAGAACTTAAGTCAGATGTCAGAGCAAATCAGACAATTTAAGTTTCGATCAGAATGGTGTTGAAACAACACAAAGAGCCAAATTCCACAAAAAAGGCTCAGGATAACAAGACAACGTTGTAAATCTGTCCAGGATACTCTGGTGCCACAAGTCTGAAGCAAGTGTGACTAATAGCTTTGATTGCTGTATTTGGGTGAGTAGCCAAGATTAATGGTCAAAGAGACACCATGACCACACAAGTAAATCTTACCTCATCTCATGACAAAAACGTAGTTCTGGGAACTTTTTCGCAAGACGCGAAATATTTATTTATTTAGTTGTTTATTTAACAGGGACAATGCAGAATAACATTACAGATGCTCTACGTACAGGCTTCTAGCCAATGGCTAATTTGCAGTCCCAGTCCCTGGTTAGGCTTTTAAAATACAATTAACAAAAAACAAAAAAAAAACCAAGTACAAATTCAATAAACATAACAGAAATCGAAGACTGTGTAGCCCCATCAATGTTCACAAACCTGTTTTTGTTTGAACCATTTTTTGATATTTTTCAGAAAAATGTTCAACTCTGTTTGCATTTTCAGTTCAAGTGGCAAAATGTTCCAGAGCAGTGTCCCTTTAACTGAAAACGTGGATTGAGCAAATTTAGTTTTTCTTTTAGGCACTATACAGTTCTGTGTAGTTGCACCTCTTGTAGAGATCCCTCTACTACTCTGTTTTACCATTAATTGGCATATAACATCTGGAGCATGCTTATTGACGCATTTAAAAACCATTTTAATAAGAGACAGATTCATAAAATTGTCAAAACTAAGCAAACTGTATTTTTGTAAAATGTTACAATGATGCCATCTGTTTGATTTCTTATCTAAAAACTGTACCAATACATACCAACAAGTACATATCACTGCAGTTTCCAACAGAAATGAACACTAGGGGTAGTAAAACAGTGAGCACTTGTAATCGATTTTATACACAGTTATGATTACACCTCCATATGTTTCACTTTCGGGACAGAATTGGACTTTGAATGTGAAAACTTTGGGTACGAATCCTGTGACTCACGACGCAAGAGAGAGATCAAAAAACAAACTAAAATGGCATGATTGCATTTTCGTTTTCATGCCACACTCATTTTGCTTTTGTTTACTATCCCTGGTGAAAAAACAGCATATGCTGGTAGGTATGTTTTAATGCTTGTTTAGGCTGGCCTTAGCTGGATTATGCTGGTCCTTGACCAGCAACATGACCAGCATAAACCAGCAAAGGACCAGCTTAAATCAGCATCCAAGCATCAAAGCATACCTACCAGCATATGCTGTTTTTTTTCACCAGGGATCACCAGGTTTAGGTGAAGTGCAGATGGTACGTTATTTTACAACAGCACAGTGCATTAGAGTTATAATACTTGTTACATCCGTAAAGCAAAACATATGGAGCTGTAATCATAACTGAGTAAGAAAACGATTACAAGTTTTACCATCTCTAATGTTTTGGAAACTGCAGTGATATGTACCTACTGGTACGTATTTTGCATCTTGCGAAAAGTTCTCACAGGTACGTTTTAAAACCATGAGGAAAATCATTAGTGAGTTTTCAGCCACACAGAGACCAGAGACAGAGACCTTTTGTTACTCACAGAACATGACCTCACATTCCTTAAAAAATGAAAAAAAAAAAGGGCAGCCGTGACCTAATGGTTGCGGGTTTGAGTCCCGGGTCCGGCAGGGATTGAAGGTGGGGGGGAGTGAATAACCAGTGCTCTCTCCACAGAGCAATAGCAGCATTAGCAATATGGCTGCCCACTGCTCTGGGTGTGTGTTCACGGTGTGTGTGTGTTCACTGCTGTGTGTGTGCACTTGGATGGGTTAAATGCAGAGCACAAATTCTGAGTATCACCATATTTGGCCTCACGTCACGTCCTGTCCTTTCCTTTCCTTTCATCCTTCACAGAACAGCACATAGACTGCTTTTACATATATAAATGCATAGAAATGATGTTAAAAGGACTTATAAATGAATACCAGAGCATTGCGTAAGTCCATATCATGTACACAACCCACACATTTGACTATCATGTTCAAATTACTCATTGTGTATGTTTTTTATTGAGTCTTAAAAGTTTATATTCATGTTTAGAAACGTTTTGAGAAGAGATTTTCAAACACACACATACTATCAATCAATTCTTTATAAAATGTATCATGTCCAAATTATACTCTGCAAGATCAGGAAATTTTGGACCATGTGACTAATAGGATAACATGCTGATTTATGTATTGGGAGGAGAAACATAGCAACACTTGAGCTAAGACAACGTCTAATTAGTCAAGACACCATTTTGATGTGTGTCCAACAGCTGAGTTTAAAAACTCAGGACACCAACGAATTTTGTTTTTCACTCTTGGGCTTTTTACCACTGTCTTTTCCCACACCTCACCTTTTTGGGCTGTTGGGCATCCTGGCCTGCATGTCTGCTGCTCCTCTACCATGAGAACTGAGGAGATAACCCATCTAGTTTCATCACACTCTTCTCTCTTTTACTGTATTTTTTTTTTCATTGAGAATTTTGTGTTCTGAGTTGTTTTGCTGCATAGCTGTGTCTCAGAGTCTGACCTTGTCTGACCTCAAAACATCAACCAGCATACTGACTCCACACTAATCCTTCAGCTACTGAACCTCCAGCAAATCAACAACCTGGGAAAAACCCTTTCAGCAGCCAACGTTGCACAAAAGGGAATCCTAATAAACACAGGCAATGCAAGTAAACCTCCAGAGTCTCACTGAACAGTCTTATTCATATTCAACATATTTTCACAATCCTAAGTTTAGCAGAAGTATAATAGTCAACATTTGAAGTGGATCAAAAAAGTTCATCAAAGGTGTCCCAAGACAAGAAGTTTTTTTTTTTGTTGTTGTTGTTGGTTTTAGGACAACTTTGATTTAAAGGTTTTGATCCACTTCAAATGCTGACTACTGTAGTAGCTTGGTAAACTCAGCAGATCTATGTAAGTGTTTATAAAATGTAAGGATATTGATCAAAATGTAGGCCCATCCCATATAGTTGGCTAAGGTGCATGTAGCAGCATAGAAATACTATCTGAAAATACAACATTAATATGTTGTGATGGTGTTTTGTCTTTTTAATGGTGAATGGCAAATTATATAGCACAAAAGGTGTATGCATTTAGATAAATGACTACTGCAGTATTGTTTCTTTGTTTTATTGTATTGAACATAGAGAATTAAGTTAAACTTGTTAAACATTAATGACTGTTCTTATGGCTTTATTTATAATGGGTAAAATAAATCAGTTGAACGTCTTTGATAAACTTCCTCATTTAAGATTTTTTTTTCTGGTTTACCAAGGCATTGTTTTTCCAGTGTAGTCAAAGAATCCTCCATTCTGCTTCTCAGTAAGACTGCCAATGACACTCAGCATCCCCTCCACACTTTCTCTGGTATCAATAAGTGCCTGGTGGACAAACAGGGAATAACGTGCATTTAAAATAGTGTAACATTAGCAAAAAGCGACCATCAGCGTGCAGGTCTGTGTAGGTCCTGAGAGATACCATTACTACTAAATCTAGATTTACCATATCTCCACCCCCCATGTCCGTCTTCACCCATCCTGGGTGAAGAGACATGCAAAGGATCTCATCTGCCTTAAAGTCCCTAGCGGTATATACTGTCAACATGTTAAGACCAGCCTGAAAAGAAAACAGATGCATGACAAAGTTTCAATGGTTTTTGTTCAAACTGTGTTCATCTGCACACAGCTTATTAGCGCAGTCGTTTGGAATTCGCGTTTCTTTAAACATTTCCAAATAACTGTTTGTTATAATAGACAAATGAGGATTTTTGAAGCCCATCAGAACAGTTTTAGGATTCGGTACCTTGCTGATGCTGTATGGGAAGAATGGGAATGGATCTATTATTTCTGGCATGATGGTCATAGATCCTGAATCTGTGGAGATGTTGATCACAGCTGCTTTATCACATGACATCCCTGGTTTGCTACTAGCTTTAGCTGCTGTTTTCAGATATGACAGGTACTCCTGATTAAAGACATTCACAACCAAGTATTTCAGACACTGGAAGAAATCAAGTTTCGTTTTAGATTCGGCATGCTCTCAAAAGTGATTTCCATTACCCGAATGACAAACAAAGGTCCTATCACGTTGGTGTTGAAGGCGTTTTGCATGTCCTCAACAGTTGCGGTCAGCATGGTTTTTTGTGGCAACACTGCAGCATTATTCACGAGCAGGTTCAGGCCATTCCTCCCTAGTAGAGAACCCACTTTTTTGGCAGACTCTTTGATACTGCATGGATCAGCAACATCTAAAATTAGCAGGAATAAAATAAGTGACATGTTATTTCGAAACTTAAACACTGCAAAAATGCTTTTCTTACTTAGATTTTTTTTGTCCTGTTTCCAGCCAAAATATCTAAAAATTCCTAAATCAAGAAGGATTTTCTGGACAAGTAAAAATTATTGTTTTGTTTTCAAAAAAAAAAAAAAAAAAAAAAAAAAAAAAAAAAGTCAAAATTAAGCAAGTTTTTGCTTGAAACAAGCAAAATAATTGTCTTCTGCTTGAAATAAGACTTGCTTACCCCACTGGCAGAATATTTAGCTTGTTCTAAGCAAAAACTCACTTAATTTTGACTTCTTTTTTTTCTGAAAACAAGACAATCATTTTTACTTGTCTAGAAAATGATTCTTGATTTAAGGATTTTTTGATATTTTGGCTGGAAACAAGACAAAAAATGTACAATGTAATGTGTAATGTACAATGTAGTCCAGAATACAAATGTACCAAGCTTCACAATGGTGACAACATCTGGATGCTTTTTAGCCAGTTCTCTCAGTGCCTGAATCAGAAAGAGAACGTAAATGATAAAGACAGATTTGTCTACAATCCTAAACTCAATTCACCTATACTCACCTCAGAGTTTGGCCCATCTGGGTCACGACATGCAGCAAAAACCTTTGAGCACTGGGCTTCCAGGAGCTGCTTGACCATTTCTAAACCCAAGCCTCGGTTGGCGCCTGTCACTAAAGCACTGCATGCCTTAAACACAGCCATGTTCAAAAATGAAATTCTGGTTCTGTCAGCCAACCTGCTGCACAGTACGGCATTTTGTATAGCATGCAGAGTGGCCTCTACCCCCCTATTGCACAACGCATACAGTGTGTGTAACCATGAGATAACATTTCATCGTGACTCAGGAACTTTTCAGTGCTTTGAGTAGTAAAACTGCTTGGATGCCTTCCAGAGGCTGTAATGTATTATTCCAAATCATAAACGCTATCAGGAGTAAAAGCAGAGGCTAAAGATCTAGGCTAGAACCAACAGGCCTGAAGCAAAATCTGGAAAGTATGACTCAGAAACTGATGAGCTAAATAGTAGCTCCATTATTGCCACTGTCCATAGGTCGTTCAAAGGGAACATTCCCCGTAATTTAACCCTACACTGAATAAACTTCTGTTGTGAAGCTGGGTTAAAGAAAAGTCAGTTCACTCAGCGGCCATCTGTTTTCCTAAAACACATAAATTGCAAATGCCCTCCATTGGAGATGAGGCCTGGACCACAAAACCAGTCATAAGGGTCAATAATAAGCTGAATAAATAACCTTTTCATTGTTGCATGGTTTGTTAGGATAGGACAATATTTGGCCGAGATACAACTATTTGAAAATCATAAAATCTAAGGGTGCAAATATTGAGAAAATCGCCTTTTAAAATTGTCCAAATAAGGTTCTTAGCAATGCAAATTACAAATCAAAAATTAAGCTTTGATATATTTACAGTAGGAAATTTACAAAGTATCTTAATGGAAAATGATCTTTACTTAATATCCTAATGATTTTTGGCATAAAGGAAAAATTGATCATTTTGACCCATACAGTGTATTTTTGGCTATTGCTACATCTTCAGGACAATTGGCCTTAAAGTGGAGGTTCAGAGAGTCAAAAGCTATAAGTACCTTGGTGTCCACAGCTGAAGATTTTTTTCAGTCCCTACCATAAAGACCGAGTAGTCAGAGTAGGCTGTCTGCATCTCTACTTCCAGTAAAGGCTAAACATTTTTGCCTTTGCCCTGATTAACTTTTACTGCTGCACCACAGGGAGCATCCTTACAGATTAAATAATAATAATAATAATTCTAGTGAAAACAATTAAATACACCAAGTATAACATGTGAACATTTACCAAGACGTATGATAGTGATCACACTTGGATGCTTTCTAGCCAGTTCTCTTAATGCCTTAGAAAAGCACATTTGGATTTATCCTGGTGTTTTCTATTTGTATTAGTTATTTAAAACTCACCTCAGACTTTGAACCATCTAGGTCATGGCAGGTAACAAAAATATGTCATCTCTGACAAGAATCCTCCAAGAGTTTCTAAGCCCAAGCCCTGGTTGGTTACAGTGATGAAGATATTGCATGCTTTCACTGCTGCAAGTTCATCAGTCTTGGTTATCTTTTGAAGTGCTTTTTATGTGTATCAAGTGAATTCCACGCCCATTTTTAACTTATGTATTGTGCTGCATCATACTGTATGTGTTATTGAGGTTAAGAGGAAAAGATAAATGATATGAATTGTCAGAGAGAGAGAGAGAGAGAGAGAGTTTAAAAACAAGCTAAACATAACATTTCAGCTGTGAAATCTGAGATCTGTGCTGTTAACTAAAATACTAACAGCGACTGCTTGTCTCTGCTTGTTAATGATTTGCAAGTGTGAAAAACAGTGACGGCTCTTTAAATAAAGGTGTGCTGAAAGACCGTACAGAAAACAAAAGAAATGAGTAACATGTTTTCAAAGGTTTTTGCTTGCAGTGCTTTCCTGTATAGTAGTTGAAATTAAAATTTCCACAACTCCTGATTTTTATTGTACAATATGTATGCTCCAGCATGCTTTTTTTCTTGAATATAAAGAGTGATGTTTAGTCAGCTCACATTGACACGTAAATAACTTGGGTGCTTGGGTTTTTGGGCACTTTCCATAAAGCTAATACACTGTATATAATAAGGATATTTTACTTCAAAAAAGACATGCTTATTATTTTTCCCTACAATAACGCCAAGTAATAACCCCATTTATTTCCTCCACTGAGAAACTTATTTTTAGTGATTATATATAAATATTTCAAGACATGAGCTTGAGGTTTTTTATCAATATTCTGAACTCTTTTGCCTGTTTGAGGATGGTACCCAGAGGATGTACTGATGGGTACACTTAGGAAACAGAAGAAGGTCTTTCAAAATTTGGATACTAACTGAGGACTGCAGTTAGACACTATTTCTTTCGGGTGCCTGAAGTTTTGGAAAACATGGTAGAAAAGGTCTTGGAAAATCAATATTAACTAGCATGTAGATTTGGCCACTGAATGGTGGGAGATCCTTGATAAAACACATTCACAAGTACAGCAGGGAATGGGCAGCGTAATGAGTTTGGAGAGCACAGTTATTTGGTCATGGCACAGTTTGAACAGGCCTGGATGAAGCATCGTACCCCGTGGGACATACATGAATAACAGTAGTGGTCATGATGGGTCTGGCTGATGCTTGGATGATTAGTGCACAGGGAAGAGAGGAAAGAGTCTAGGGATGGTTGGTGCAGAATTTCTGGGATATGTGTGTGATGTATAGTGCAGTATAGCTGGGACAAAGATTATGCTGACCTCATGTGGCAGGTTCAACAATAACATTGACTGTAACCATGAGTTTTTTTGTTACTCAAGTTACTCTTCACTTTTGACAATTGACCCTTCAAATGAAAGCTGGCAAATGACAGCACATTTTTCACATTTTCACAGTACACACAAAAAATACTTTCAAAATTGATATTCTAAAGTTTATGATGTCTAAAACGTACTAAATACCAGTAATGACCCAGCATTGAAAATTCTATTAACTATTAACTTCTCTCCCTGATTCAGCTGCATGTGTAATCGACAGCATAAAACAGTTAAATAAAAGACAGCACCGCTTTGCTTATCAAAGTGTTTTATTGTATGAAATGGTATAAAATTGTCATGTTTCTGTCATAAACCCTTGTGGCACTTTATTGTAACCATTTAATGGTTATTAGGTTAAATGAAGCAGTTTGGACCTGGCCAGCCTTTCCGTGACCATATTTTTCATCTGGTTTACCAGGGCAAAATTTCTCCATTGTAGTCCAAGAATCCACCGTGCTGCTTCTCAGTAAGGCTGCCAATGACACGCAGCATCCCCTCCACACTTTCTTTTGATTCAAGCGGTGCCTAGTGAAAATACAAACATACATATAGTTCACTAACATCCATCCATCCATTTTCCATAATGTTTGTACTATGCTTTGGAGCATAGCATATTTAGATGGAGACTAAAGATTTGATATTGCAGTGGGGGGAGGAGTTTCTGTGAACTTAAATTTAACAACCTGTGGTAATATAGAGCACAAAATGTTTTCTAATTTGGAAGCATTAAGCTTGAGTTTAGGTCAAATTATTATAAAGCTGTAATAAAGTCTGTCTATTTATATTACATTTTGGCCAGCAGGTAGAGCTGTCACTCAATCATTTCTCGATTACATGCAAATTATTTTGTACAGCAAAGTTTTTAATACCTTGGCTGTCATACACTGTTAAAAAAAAAGTGTTGAGTCAACATAAAATAATCTGTTACATTGCTAATCAAGTTGTTTAATCAACTTGAAATATTAAGTTGTACTAATTAACAGCTTATATATTTGAGTTGACTAAACAACAAATTTGGTTTGTTAAACTTAAAAGCTTGGCTTGTTAACCAGCTGCCTAAAATTTTAAGTTGAATCAACTCAAATATCTAAGTTGTCAACTTACATTTCAAGTTGACTAAACCTAAAATTGTAAGGCAGCCAGGTAACAAATTATCTTAAGTTGACTCAACAAATAACTTTTTTTTTTTTTTTACAGTGTAGTAGTGTAATATGATTTGAAGCTTGAAGAAAACTTGAAGAAAAAAAACCTGTATATTAAATATGTACTTAACATGGATTCATGGGATCTAAACTCACTTTTGCGCCACCCATGTCAGTCTTTACCTATCCTGGGTGAAGGGCCATGCAGAGAATCTCATCCGCCTTTAACTCCTCAGCAGCTAACACAGTCAGCATGTTAAAACTTGCCTGATATATAAACATAGCATTTGAGTTATGCATGGACTCATGCCATCAACACATCATGCGAATTAATGGGATCTGGTTTAAGTAATAGCAGAACTACTTAAATCAGGACAACTTAAAGAATCTAGTGTACCTTGCTCACACAATATGGAAACACTGGGAATTGGGAGTACATGGAAGGCATTCTGGTTATGGATCCCCCAAGAGTGGAGATGTTAATGACAGCTGCTTTATTACAGGACATTGCTGGTATCCCACTGGCTTTTGCCGCTGTTTGTAGATATGGCAGGTATTCCTACATAAAAAGAGAAAGGATTACAGATTTTTAAATTAAAAGTTTATTTATAATAAAGTTAACATTGAAAATTACTTTTTGAGTTCTGGCAGTAAGTGTACAGCATATTGTAGCTTATTCATTTGTACTACACTGTAAAAAATAAAAAGCACAATTTGTTGAGTCAGCTTAAAATAATTTGTTACTCTGCTGCCTTAAAATTTTAAGTTCAGTCAACAAAAATAAGTTTATTCAACTTGAAATGTTAAGATGTACCAAGTAACAACTTAGATATTTGTGTTTGCTAAACTTAACAGATGGGTAGGTAACCCAGCTGCCTTAAAATTTTAAGTTGATTCAACTAAAATCATTTAGTGTCATGTCATTTAGTATAATTTAACATTTCAAGTTGAATACACTTTTTTTGAGTTGACTGAACTTAAAATTTTAAGGCAGCCAGGTTACAAATTATTTTAAGTTGACTCAACAAATTGTTTTTTACAGTGTAGTTGACTAGTCATCTAGAAATGTTGTATGTTGACACAGACCCCAAAGAAATAGTCAGAAGGAGACTGAAGCATGCACGACAAAATAAACTACTGGTAAACAAAGCAAAACGAGGTATTTCATATTGCATTGAGGAAAAGTACTTCAACTTATAGAAAAGCTCTAAAAACTTCTAGATCTGCTTACTTTCCATCTCTTTTAGAAGACAACAAACACAACCCCAGGCATTTGCTCAATATAGTGTGCATCAACAGGTGCCACCATTTTCCCACAACACAGCAGTTCCTGATAATATCTCCCAAGGGTAACATGTAAAAGCCCCAGTATACTTCAAATGAAGTTCGGTTTCGTTTTTTGTTTGGGGGCAAAACGAAGTTCGGCTGAGCGCCGGTAAAAAGTCTTTGAAAATTATGACACCCCCGCGCTGCTGGAGGTGGGCTGTAGACAATGTAAATATGTGTCGCGTAGCTCGCGCGTATCACCAAACACAACAATGATGCAATGATGAAGTGTATCTAGGTGAGACGGGTACTAATGGTCAGAATATTCTAGAAAAAAATAATAATTATTAGCAGCAGTTCAGAGTCGAATATCATGTTTGCAATACAAAAGGTTTACTTTCTCAGTACGTGAGTGAGCTTATATCACATTACAGTCCTTCACTTTCGCTGCCTTCTCTGGCCAAGTGTATCAAGACCAGATGGTGGATCAACACCTAGTGATGACCTCTATAGCCTAAATATCAGTGGAGACTATGTCAATCAGACGAGCCCAAGAGACAGATCCCCTGCGAATACCTCGTCAACTAGACAGCCATCAGGACTTCTGCACAATCTGACCTGTATAGCAGCCTGGAATTAAACCACATCATGCTGGTTTCCTAGGCCAGAGGAGAACTGGCCCCTGACAGAGCCCTGGTTTCTCCATTTCTGTCACCGATGGAGTTTTGGGTCCTTGCTACTGTCGCCTTCGGCTTGCTTACTTGTGGACGCTTAGTTTCTGGCAATACACTATTGGAAAAGAGCTGAACTGAGCTGGATGATGTCATCACTGAATCAACTGAGTTTGTTATTGTCCTTTTGCATTATTGGCAAACTATTTTCCTCTTTGACACTGTAAAGCTGCTATGACACAGTCTATATTGTATAAAGCGCTACATAAATAAAGGTAACTTGACTTAAAGTGCAGCAGTGTCTTTAGCCTTAAATAATAAGGGTGAGAGACCAGCTAGTCCCATTTTAAGATTATTTTGGTACAATGCCATGAACCTTGCAATCCTTGAAATCTATGCCACATCCAGTGACTTCACCAGAAACACTCATTTTCATTGTTCAATCACAAACTTATGCACCGGTGACAAAATATAGAGAGCCCCAGCCTAGATGTTTAGCCAGAATGCATAAGATTTAATGACTTCAAATGACAAATTGTTTTTTAGAGCTCTTGATGCTTTCTACATTACCTTAATGATTAGTAAGGGTCCTATTACATTGGTGTTGAAGGTGTTTTTCATGTCTTCAACACTGCTAGTCTGAATGTTGCCATTTGCCAATATTGCAGCATTATTCACAAGCAGGTTCAAACCGTTGTTTCCCAGTAGAGATCCTACTTTCTTGGCAGATTCTTTGACACTGGATGGATCATCAGCATCTAAAATGAACAGAACAACAATTAGTGCTAAAGTATTAAGCAATGAAATGGTAATTACATACAAAAATCTAAAAACTATTTCTAGTGAGCTTTAAATGCATATTTACCAAGACGAATGATAGTGATCACACTCGGATGCTTTTTCGCCAGTTCTCTTAATGTCTTAAGAAAGATGATATGCATAATTAAACATGGCACATTTGGATTTATCCTGGTGTTTCCTATTTGTATTAGCTATTTATAACTCACCTCAGACTTGGGCCCATCTGGATCACGACAGGTAGCAAAAATATGCCGTTTTTGACAAGAATCTTCCAAGAGTTGCTTAACCATTTCTAATCCTAAGCCCCGGTTGGCTCCGGTGATCAAGATGTTGCATGCTTTCATTGCTGCCATGTTCTAAGTTCACCAGCTTGGCTTATCTAACCTGATCTTTAGAAGTGCTTTATATACAGGCAAGTTAACTCCACACCCATTTTGAACTGTATTGTGCTATGTCATACTATAAATAAGATAAGATGAAAAAAAAAACAAAAAAAACAAGCCAAGGTAACAATAACATGTGGGTAATGATTTGAAAATCTGTGATGAAGAGTGGCAGCTCATTTAAATTAGGCTGCAGTTTTTTTTTTGTTTTGTTTTTTTTTGAAAGAAAAACAGAAAAGTAAGACTAAGACTAAAATAAGTTTTGTAAACTTGAAATGTTAAGTTGTACTAAGTAACAACTTAGATATTTGTGTTTGTTAAACTTAACAGATAGATAAGTAACCCAGCTGCCTTAAAATTTTAAGTTGAATCACCTCAAATATCTAAGTTGTCACTTAGTATAATTGAACATTTCAAGTTGAATAAACTTTTTTTTGAGTTGACTGAACCTAAAATTTTAAGGCAGCCAGTTTACAAATTATTTTAAGTTGACTCAACAAATTGTTTTTTACAGAGTAGAGGGGATAACAGATATAGGCTAGATCTGGACAGTTTAAGACAAATTCTGGAAGGGACAACCCAAAAAGTAAAGAGCTGATTAGTAGTTCAACTAACACCAATAAAACATAATAGAGCTCACCAGTTGCAAAAGCAAAAGCCCTAATCACTTCTTCCATTGAGAAATAGTGATTACTTTTAGTGACTATGTCTCAAGTGTAACTGTTCATGAGTCATTATTGTTAATAAACCTTTCCAGTAGCAGTGGAAGGTAATAGAAAAGAAACGTACAATTTTGCACCATCATGCTGACTGTGTTTCTTTAGTCATTTAGCAATCCTGCAGTCTGAACTACCCTCAGAGTCATCATGCCACCGTCTTGCCATCCTATAAATAATTTTTTGTGTAATTGATTTTCAAAGTATTTGGAACACAATAACATAGAAAAGAGAGAACTGATTTATTGCTTCCATAATTGTTTTATTGTATGAAAGTACATTTGACACAAAGTTGTCATCTGCTTATTACATGTGCCCTTTTATGGTTCATAGAAAAAACACGGCAGTTTAGACCTGAATAGGCCCTTTTGTGACCTCGTATTGGAGTGACTTTGTTCTTTTGGCTTACCAGAGAATGTTTTTTCCATGGAGACTTCAAACTACTAAAGAAAAACTAAACACTCACTTTTTCTCCACCCAGTTGAGTCTTCACCCATCCTGGCCATGCAGAGCATCTCCACACACCTTTAACTCCTCAGCAGCTAACACAGTCAGCATGTTAAAACCTGCCTGACAGGCAAACATAGCGTCAACATAATACATCAGTTCATGCCATCAATACGTTATGGGTAATGAATGGGATCCAGTTTAACCAGTGCCAAAGCAGAACTTTGGTGTACCTAGATAATGGCATATGGCATGCATAATTACTAAGCAGATTATGTTAGTGTAACAAGTGGCTGCTATAGGCCAGCGTATGAAGACACAATCAGAATAGGCCCTCACACCCGGTGGCTTTAGGAAAACAGTGAACTGTGGACAATATGCATTTAAAGTCTTATACTTCTATATTTATGACTTTAAATGCATATTGTCCACAATATGTCAAAGTCATTTATATGTGCCAAACTTCCTGCCTCCAGGCGGTGGCTCTATGACTATAACTGGTTATTAGCATGTAGATGTCTTCAGGCCAGCAATTTTATCAAACATATGAAGTTTGGTGCAGATTGAACATGGTATGTTTGAGTTAGTGCAAAGCATGACGTATTCTGTTGCCAACAGGTGGCGCTATGATTATACCTGAATATTGGTCTTTCCATGTCTTCAGGTCAGGATTCTTATCAAATGTGTGAAGTTTGAGGCAGATTGGACATTGTATGGCTGTCCTTCTATTTCTATGGTGAAACATCAAACTTTGTCAGGCCGCCACGGACACGCCCTTTAACGAAAACTCAAGATCTTCGCAATTTAACATTCCAAAGGCCTTTAGATTAGACTGACCAAATATAATGTTGATGTCATAAAATCTCTATGAGGAGTTCATTAGAGCGTAAAACATGCCTCTGCCTGTTGCCAGCAGGTGGCATTATGGCTATAAGTGTTCAGGACAGGACTCCTGTCATGTGTATATGTGAATTTTGGTGCAGATCGGACATTGTATGCCTGAATTATAACAACTTCCTGTTTCATGGCAAAACTAACGAGCCATTTTGCCACACCCACTTCTGAAACCCATATCAGATGTAAAGTTTCACCACTTTTGGCATGTGTGCAAAGTTTGAATGAAAACAAAACCAAAATAGATCATGATCGTGACAGTAGCTCTCCCTCCTGGAAGATGCATCCTCTCGCCATAAAAAGTACACTTGAAGAGGAAGGACCAAAGACCAACAGAACCAGAGCTAAATCGATGGTCTGGAAGCCTAAAGTGGAGCCGCTGGCCTGTGGGACTGAAGCAGAGAAGGGGACTCGGCTGACTGTGAAGCGAGCAAGGACCAGGGGCGATTTTAGGATTTTCATTTTAGGGGGGCTCAGCCCCCAATGAGGGTATTATATATATGTGACCCTGGACCACAAAAAAAGCCAAAAATACATAGTATGGGTCAAAATGATTGATTTTTGTTTTATGCCAAAAATCATTAAAGATCATGTTCCATGAACATATTTTGTAAAATTCCTACTGTAAATATATCAAAACTTAATATTTGATTAGTAATATGCAATGTTAAGAACTTTATTTGGACAACTTTAAAGGTGATTTTCTCAATATTTTAATTTTTTGCACCCTCAGATTCCAGTTTTTTACAGTTTTTTTACACACAAAATCTTTACTTGTCACACAGTTTCTAAAACCTGACACTCAAACATCAGAACCACACACCAAATCTGCAAAACCATACACTAATTCTTGGCCTTTGACTCAGGTTTCAATTTCATAAAACACTTTTTGCAAAACACAACACACAATTCTTTATGTAACACACAAGAATCTAACAGGAAGTATCTTGATTTTCTATTTCAAACACAACCAATCAAAATGCCACACTAATTCAACCAATCATGGTTTTATAAAAGGCCTTGGAATAATCATTTTAGTCATTTTAGGGGGCTATAGCCTTAGGTCCTCACTTATGACTCCTCAGGAAGCTTCCTCACGGTGCAATTAAAGAACTGAAATGCCCTTGATGAGTAAGATGAGTAGGGTCTTCCAACCTCCTTAGAAGTGCATTTTATATGAGCTAAGTGAACTCTACACCCATTTTAAACTGAATGTATTGTGCTGCGCCATACTTTATATATTGCTGAGGTTAAGAGGAAAATATAAATGACATAAATGAATGGTCTGTCACACCACGGTCTGTCCAGCAGAGGAAAACAGAGAGCACAAGATCTTCCACAACGTCCAACTGATTTCCTGTTCATAATTAGCTCAGTAATATCACCTGTGCCCCAAATAATTTTCTAGAACCATCACTCTGTGTACAATTGATAAAGTATCTGCAACATATAACATAGAAAAGACAGTAGAAAAGACTTTATTGCTTCGTTAAGTGTTTTATTATATTACAATTACATTTGATGCAAAATTATGTGCATGTCATAAACATGCTGGCTTAAGTGGTTATGATTATGGCTCATTGATTAAACAGGGCAGTAGACTTGAATCGTGACCTCTCGTATAGGTGAGATTTCGTTCTTCTAGTTTACCAGGGAATTGTTTTTCCAGTGTAGTCTAAAAATCCACCATGCTGCTGCTCAGTAAGGCTGCCAATGACACTCAGCATCCCCTCCACACTTTCTTTTGGTTCAAGTGGTGCCTAGAGACAATACAAACATACATGTAGTTGACTAACATGCAAAATAAAAACAATATAGCTGAAACAGCAATTTCCTTGTTCAGTGGGTTAACAGATTAATCATGCATCTTAATCTAGTTAATAGCTACAACCCCAATCCAAAAAGTTGGGACACTGTAAAATGTAAACAGAATGCAATGATTTGCAAATCATATAAGCCTATAGAACTTAGAAAACATGTTTGAAATGTTTCAGATGTTTCAGAAATGAGGAAATGTACCATTTTAAGGGAAAAATAAGGTTTTTGATGGCCACAGCACTTCTCAGAAAAGTTGGGACAGGGACATATTTACCACATCCTCTCTTCTTTTAACAACAGTCAGTGTCTGGGAACTGAGGAAACCACAGTTTGTGGATGGCACTGCAAACTGTGTTCATTGATAATGATTTCTGGAGGTGTTTCTGAGTCCATGCAGTGGTTTACGTTATAGAATCATGCCTGTGAGGGCCCGAAAATCACAGCATTTCATATTGATTTCCACCTTTGTCCCTTGCGCACAGAGATTTCACCAGATTCTTTTGATGCTATTATGTTCTGTAGATGATGAGGTATTCAATGTCTTCACAATTTTACACTGAGGAACATTATTCTGAAATTGTTCCACAATGTGTAGACACAATTTTTTAATTACTTCTGAGAGACTCAAACTTTCTAGGATAGTCTTATTATGCCCAATCATGTTACTAACCTGTTGACTTTTTGTATTTGTAAGCTTATTTTAAAAATGTATCCTACATTTGTGCTCAAAATAAACTAAATTGACTGATAAATGTACACTCACTTTTTCTCCACCCAGTTCAGTTCTCACCCATCCTGGGTGAAGGGCCATGCAGAGGATCTCATCAGCCTTTAACTCTTCAGCAGCTAACACAGTCAGCATGTTTAAACCTGCCTGATGGGTGAAAATACCATTTGAGTTATACATCAGCTCATACCATCAATACTTCACGTGCAATGAATTTGATCCGGTACCTTGCTAACGCAATATGGCAACACTGGGAATTGTTCGTATAAGGAAGGCATTCTGGTTATGGATCCCCCCACTGTGGAGATGTTGATGACAGCTGCTTTATTACAAGACAAGCCTGGTGTCCCGCTGGCTTTGGCTGCTGTTTGCAGATAAGGAAGATACTCCTACATAACAGAAAGAGAAGAAATCATTACATATCTCTAAATTAGAAGCTTATTGAATACTCAATTAAGGCAGAATTAAATTAATAGTTCAGCCTCTGGCCATTCGCATCTTCATCTGAACAAATTTGGAGGAATTTTGCATTACATCACTTGTTAGCAAAAGAAACAAATACATCATTAACATTTTTTTTTTAACTTCAAACCATTGCTTACAGGTAAAGAAATATCTCTCTATCCACAATATTGCTTTCTCCAGTGAAAAGGTTACCTTGTCTGAATCAGTGGAGAAATATGCACAGTTCAAATCAGTCCAACTTAGTTCTAAACAAATACGCTGGTGGATTGTGAAGTGAAAGGACAGCATGTGATGGACTTTGTCACTGGAACAAGTGTTTTTATGGATTATGGACTCCTATAGTTTATTTTGGCCAGAAACGGGTTTAAAGTAAAAATGTCTTATTGATGGATTTGTTCCTTATATACATGCAGCTTTTCACCTCAAGACATTAATTTATGTACAGTTATGTGGATTTCTCATGGCCGCGGGAACTAGGGGTGATGCAGTACCCCAGTCTGAAAAAAAAAGTCTGAATTTGTGGTGGCTGTACTTTAAATTTAATTATTACATAGCTCAGGCTCATTCGGGGCAACTTAAGTCATAATTTTTCTTGACGGAAGCTTTGCGTTTGGTTAGCTAATAAAATGTTAAAAAAAACATTTTTTTAATTAAAAAGCTTAATTCAATATTATGTGGACAATTTCTTAATTCTGTCATCCTGGTATCTTGGACTAGCTCTATTGTTTCATACAAATACAGCTGCTGCCATTTTTGTTTTTTGTTTTTTGTTTTTTTTTTTGTTTGTTTGTTTTTGTACACTATAATGGATTATAAAATAACTAAAAAAACTAGTACTACTACTTAATTGTTTATATGGTGAAATGTTATTTAAGAAAACTGGTATTACTGCACTGTATCCCTAAAATGTCTAGTTTGAACTTGCCGTTTGCTAGCAACTGATTTCTTCATGGAAGCTTTGCGTTCAAATATTTCAACTCAGATCAGGGTTTCGTGTCTAATAATTTTGACACGAAACATCTAAATAATCTATTAAGCAGCTGTGTAATAAGTGAGATAATGTACATTCAGCTAGTTGTTATTGCAAAATAAAGATGTATGTTATCCCTTACTTATAATAATCTTAATTCAAGGATTTTGAAAGTCTGACAGTAATCAGGGTTTAGTGCTACTGTAAGGTTATGGTTTAAATGTTTCAAAATGATTAACAGTTGAAGATATTAGGAATTTAGAAGAGCAATCAAAAAGTAATTAAAAGTAATGTTACATTACTTTAATAAAGTAATTGAAAAGTTACACTACAAATTACATTTTAAATCAAGTAACTTGTAATCTGTAACCTATTACATTTCCAAAGTAACCTTCCCAACACTGATTAAACTGACCACAAATATAGTGCAGTTGTATTTTTCTTGCGCGCTTTGTGGCGCGCGTCCCGAGTCTCTAAATCCCCCTCATTGACAGAATTTCATGTGAAATGTTCACGCAATATTACACTAATTTTAGATTTAGACTTGTAAAAACCATTCACGTCCTCGTCTTTTTTATGAGCCGTTTTTCGAAGCTTTCTCGCTTCTCAAGACGGCCACCGACAATCACATAACCACCGCTCTTTAATTTCGCTTTAGTCTAGTCAAACGCGCTCAGACCACTGTTGCCTAACGTAATCTATTAACTAATAACTACTTGTGGATTATTGAGATGTTTTATCGGCTGTTTGGACTCTCATTCTGACGGCGCCCATTTACTGCAAAGGATCCTTTGGTGAGCAACTGATGTAAATTATAATAAAGAAACAAACTTCTCTACACCCTGGATCTCTTGAGAGTGAACACATTTTGCAGCCTGAAGCCCGTTGCATATTATAGCTTATTCTGACAAATCGGTTTTACTAGTTGTCTAGAAACGTAGGCAACTGATTGCCAGATCAGTGCTGTGATCCTTTACTAGTCAACAGGACGACTAGTCTCAGAACGAACAACTAGTCAGGGAAACATGCAGAAACCGCAATAAACTACTAAGCAACAAAGTGGTAGCTCATATAAACTGTGCAGCAGTGTATTTGTCTGACTGGTTAAACTGCTTTAAGATTTTATTATGGTACAATGCTTTGAACTATCCTAACTCTGTCACATCCAGTGAGTTCTTCCCCAAAAGCACTCGTTTTTATAGTCTAGTCATAAACTTCTGTCCCAGTGGCTCAACTGAAAAAGCCCCAACCTACATGTAGATGTTTAGCCAGAATGCCACTCCTCCAACCCCAGCAAGCAATAGTCGTCATTTCAACGTCTAGTTTAACTATAGACCCGATATAGTCCGGCTATTTGTAACCCACTTCTAGACCAAATAATCTTGAATTTAGTTACATGTCATTTTTTGGCAAAATACTTGTGAGATATATGATATTTCATCATGTAAGCAAAGTTAACAGCGTTTACAAGGTGTTTGGTTTTATTTCTATATTTCTATATATTTCTATATATATAAATTTATAGTCTATTCTAGGGCTATGTTTAGACGTCTATTAAATTTTCACTGACAGCCCAATGACAACCTTATTTTAGCCTAGACGTCTAGGCTGTGTTTCAACGGCTAATATACGTTTTTTAGACCAAAAATTGCTTGCTGGGACGTGTTACATAAGAGAAACTGTTGTTTCAGAACTATTAACAATGCTTTCTACATTACCTTAATGATTAATAAGGGTCCTATCACATTGGTGTTGAAGGTGTTTTTCAAGTCCTCAACACTGCTTGTCTGAATTGTGCCTCTTGCCACGATTGCAGCATTATTCACAAGCAGGTTCAAACCGTTGTTTCCCAGTAGAGATCCCACTTTCTTGGCAGACTCTTTGATACTGGATGGATCATCAGCATCTTAAAATAACATAAACGGCAGTTCTACAGTTCAATAATAATAATAATAATAAATCCCAATAATAAATCAGTGACATTTACTTCGTTTCCAGTTCAAATTTAAAATGCACCAAGAAGGACACATGCACATTTACCAAGACGAATGATAGTGATGACACTTGGATGCTTTTTTGCCAGTTCTCTCAACGCCTTAAGAAAGATAATATGCATTAAACAAGGCAAATTAGAATTTCTCCTGCTGTTTCTGTTTGTGTTAGTTATTCATAAACTCACCTCAGACTTTGGTCCATCTGGGTCACGGCAGGTGGCAAAAATATGACGTTTTGGACAAGAGTCCTCCAAGAGTTGTTTAACTGTTTCAAAGCCCAAGCCCCGGTTGGCTCCGGTGATCAAGATATTGCATGCTTTTACTGCTGCCATGTTACGTCCGGCTGCTTCTACCTGTCTGCCTTTACAAGCGTTTTGTATGTGCAACCAAGTGAACTGAACGCCTCTATAATATTATGCAATACGCATTTTGCGTCATGCTGCGCTAAATGAGGATATGACAGAAAGATCGCTTCCCCATATTTTAGCGCCACCCCGTCACTTTAGTCACCGCCCTTCACCGGACTCCTTTACTGACAGAGGAAGGGCACTGAAACGAATTCTGCAGCACGATCCCAAAGTGAGACTCATTCATTTTTGTAACCACACATGCGCAACATCCTTTCGTTCATGAACGCAATGAATTGGGATGTGTAATATGTCTTTCACTGTAATATCATGATTTCCTAATCCAGAGTACGATAAAGGTTTGCGTAAGGGAACTTGGGGAATTTGGCTTTTGTAACACAAATTAAGGCGAGCACCCTTACTCTTTTCAGATGCACCTGATTTGATTCTGGAACCGGCTGTGGCTGTTGACTAGCGGTAGAAATGATAATTTAGGTAAACACGACTTAAGTGTGACAGATTTCTATTTTATTTCACATAGTTAACCATTATCCTACAGATGTGTATTTTAGGCTAAATTTGGTCTCTCTTGATTAACTGTAATGAAGCAAAATGTCTAATTATAACTTACACAGTCTTAACTTTCGTAGAGGTTGCACAGGAAACCTCAACCCGATGGTAAACCACTTACTTCAATAAGCTGTGAGGCACAGCGGACGAGAAACACCATGCAGTTGTTTTCTCACGTTCAAGACAACAGTCTAGTTCACTTCAAGAATGAAATAAACCTAGTTGAGTTTTGCTGTTAAAAAAAGAACACCACACAAAAAGGAGGAGCAAGAAGCGCATATACTTTTTTTCAGTCCACAGAAAGACAAATGTAGAAATCACTGAAAAAAGTCTTTACACACTCTTCCAACCCAGGGTCAAGTCATACACTAACAGTATGTGGATTTGAGTGGCGCTCTATATCGCGTCATGCTTTTGAACAGCTCTGTTGTTTTTGTTGCGTGTGCGATTGCCTTTATCATTTGCAACCAACGTCAATATTCTCTTATTATTCGACATTAATAGGTCAACTTCTTTCTCAAGAGTCGAAATCCCTTGAACCATCCACTACGAGGAAACCGCGCCCCACTTTTGTTTTGGTTACAAATCCACTTAGACATTTCATTCCCTATTTTGGACTAGTTATGTTTACATAATGTTACATAAACGTGACACCATACCCACTGTGTCTGTCTTTAGGACTAAGGGGAAAAGATAGACAATATAAACGGATGCAGAAAGAGTGAAATTATTCCAGCTCAGTCAATATAGTTATTAACAGCCCGATAAAGCTAAACAAGCGCAGAAATAAATATCCCATTAATTTCCTCGGCAGAGAAATTGATTTCTAGCGATTATGTCAGCCTTTCAAGACACGAGCTTAAGGTTTTTAATCAATATGCGTCTGCCATCAGTGCGCATTAATTCAATTTAATTAAACTGTTTAATAGCAGTCTAATCAAATTGTTAAATATATGTTGTAGAATAGTGGCAAACAAAAAGCACTGTTATTTTGTTTGTTTTACGGGTCTGAGAACTAAAGAAATAGTCAAGATTATCCAGTGCATACCAGAATTAATACCAGAATGCAGTGCAGTAAGAAGTACACAGCATGTCCCTTTTACATAGGGACTAGTGAATGTGGGGATAGAGGGTGGTTTTGGACTCCGCTCTGCAGACAACAGGAAACCAGAAAGACAGAAAACACAAGAAACATTAAAAAATGCTGCCATATTTTGTTGTTTTGTCCACCACAACCAACTACCATTAAACAATGAATAGTTTATTTGGGTAAAAGTCAAGTTTGACATAATGTGGCAAGAGCAAACAAGGCTTAACTCATGCACAGTCAGTGACTGCCAGCCTGACCCACATTAGTTCCCGTGAGGAACAGCAATACCGTTATCAACCTCATGGTGGTGACCTTGTCTATGTGAAGTGAAGCATTGTTTGCAGTTACAGTCAAACTACATTGTATATTATACATAACGGACAGGATTAAATTGCAGAATGTGCCAAGCTTCTCCAAGGGCTTATGCCACATGACTCACTATAGCACAAGCTGGCCTCTAAAACTCAAATGTTGTTAAATTTGCCAGTGATGGCAAGTAAATATTGGAGATTGTTCTCAACTTTCCATTTGAGGTTTCTCTAAAACTTAAATATAACGTGTTATGAGGCTCAAAGGTCTCTGCCAGTGCATACAGATGAGTCATTTTATGCACCAGTATTTAGTTGGTTTATTGACTGCCATTATTTGTTGATAACGAATAGGTTAAGGATTACGGAGATGGGTAATGTCTAAGATGAATGGGTGGGAAGGTGGTGAATGACCCGAGGTATGCGTTTAAAGATTAAAAGTAATTTTGTTCACAATGCATCTGTCCGTGTTTTGAGTTTTAGATATGCCAAAATGAACACACTTTTGTTGCCTGCCTGAACAAAATCTTGTGTACTTGTGCTGGTGCTGTATGGGAAGAACAATGATGGAACAATGCTCAACAATGCGGAGAACAATGCGGAGAGATGTTGATCCACTGGTTAAGCAAATACTGAAGCAAAGTCACTTTTTGGAAAAGTCAGCCCACTCAGTGGCATTTTGCTAATGCCCCTGGGCACATTTATTTTATTTTTTTTAAATAAAGGCACGATGTATGCACGTACAGGCTCTTCCAGCTCTCCTCAGCCCTCTGGCTCCACTGGTGTGACCATAGTCTCTTGGCCATTCAGATACACCATTAACACCAGCATTGTGGTCTTAGTCTAGGCATTTTGAGCCTCTAGCTTGAACTAGTCTCTCCAAGCCTGAGTCCTAAGACCTTTTGGCTCAACCGCAGATGACTTAAGTAAGGAGACCATGGCTCCTCCGTTGTCGTCAAACCCAACAGCTCCAGATTGGTCTCCCCCATTTCCCTGGCTCAATCCTCCGAACCTGCAATTCTGCCCTGACCTTCCATTCCTCCACCGCCAACTTTGTTCTCCACCTCCACCTTGGTCTTTTGATTCCTTTGGCTCTGCCATGGTCAGTGATTCCTTAGATCTCCATCACTCAGGCTCTGCTGTGGATTTCTCTCCATATGTTTAGCTGTGGCCTCCTCCTCTGCCAGCTCCATCACGGTCCTCTCTTCTGCCGGCTCTGCCATGGTCATCAGCTCTAGCAGTTGTGCCTTACTATGGCCTTGGTCCACTATAAGTTTTACCTGTTATACATGCTGCACTACAGACACTTTTATTTAACTTTTTAACTTGATTCACTAAGCACGGTCACACAGCATATACATTAAAAAAAAGAGACAGAACTGCTTAATTGATCAGTGTTTTATTGTATGAAATACTAAATAATATAAAATCGTCCCCTGTGGTCGGAAATTAAAGGTATATTAAAAGGTATAGTTCACCCAAACTACTTTTGTTCTTCTGGTTTACCAGGTCACTGTTTCTCCAGTGTAGTCCAAGAATCCACCGTGCTGCTTCTCAGTAAGGCTGCCAATGACACGCAGCATCCCCTCCACGCTTTCTTTAGGTTCAAGTGTTGCCTGGTGAAAATATCAGTCTTAGTGAATTAAACCCGACTGGCATAGTCACAGTGTGAGTATGATATGGATAGAAATTCAAAATGAAACACTTAAAGCTGTATTCCAAATGAAATGAAAGTAGTACGTTTTGAAAATTGTTGAAATCGAAAGCACATGGTACAAATATAGCGTGACTCACCTCATCTCCACCCAGTTCAGTTTTCACCCATCCTGGGTGAAGGGCCATGCAGAGGATCTCATCCACCTTAAACTCCTCAGCAGCTAACACAGTCAGCATGTTAAAACCTGCCTGATAGGCAAACATAACGTTTGAGTTACATAAGCTCATCATCCCATCAACATCTGTTAGACAGCCACTGAATTGAATTCATCTAGCGCCTAAGCATTACATTGACGTACTTTGCTCACTCCATATGGCAGCGTTGGATAATGGTTGTATATGGAAGGCATTCTGGTCATGGATCCCGCCACAGTGGAGATGTTGATGACAGCTGCTTTTTTACTGGACATGCCTGGTGTCCCGCTCGCTTTTGCCGCTATTTGTAGATATGGTAGGTACTCCTGCATAAAAGAAAAAGAATGAATTATTTAAGTAATTTCGACACATAATGACTCCAAAAACTTGACTATATGGTAACTTTTTTTTTTACTATTGTAGAACTAGTACATAACAGCAGTAAATGATGCTTTCTACATTACCCTAATGATTAATAAGGGTCCTATCACGTTGGTGTTAAAGGTGTTTTTCATGTCCTCAACACAGCTGGTCTGAATGGTGCCATTTGCCACAATTCCAGCATTATTCACAAGCAGGTTCAAACCGTTGTTTCCCAATAGAGATCCCACTTTCTTAGCCGACTCTTTGACACTGGATGGATCATTAGCATCTAACAGAACAAATCAGTGCTGAAGTATCAAGCAATGAAATGGTATTAAAAAAAAAAACAATCAATTTAAAATGCAAAGTAAGGACACGTGCATATTTACCAAGACGTATGATAGTTATAACACTTGGATGTTTTTTCACCAGCTCCCTCAATGCCTTAAGAAAGACAAAATGCATAATTAAACAAGGTACAGTACATTATAATTTCTAGTTTGTGTTAGCTATTCATAACTTACCTCAGACTTCGGTCCATCTGGGTCACGACATGTAGCAAAAATATGCTGTTTGGGAAAAGAGTTTTCAGAGAGTTGTTTAACAATTTCTAAACCCAAACCCCGGTTAGCTCCGGTTATCAAGATTTTGCATGCTTTCACTGCTGCCATGTTCTGTCAGGCTTGGTCTATAAAAGCAGTCGGTCTGGTTTTATAAAGTGGTTTGTATGTAGCCTTTGTATAAGTATGTGTAACTCAATGCCACTACTACATTACGTAATATGTGGCACGAAGATCGCCTCCCCCATATTTTAGCGCCACCCCATAAATTTAACCGCCGCTCTTTACTAGGCTCCTTCTGACACAGCGCCGATCCTAGAAGAGAAGAGTGACAGGTAGTAATTTGTGACCACAAGCGCGCAACATCCTCACCATCCTTTCGTTCACCGAGGTGAACTAATCAATTGTGTTGACTACAAATAGCCTATGAGGCAGTCTTGTGACAAAAGAACTTAGTACGCGGAGCAGAAGATGCAAATGATGACGCGTTGAAGCATTTATTAATCGCTTCTTTTAGGCTAACTGGTCTATAGTTGCATTGTTTTCCTGATCCGGTATATATTTGCGTATTGGGGGTATAGATGTAACATTCTCAGTTTGTCTTAGTTAGGTCCAAATTCCGCAAAATGCCATCACTAATGGAGAGAGCATTGCCGTCTACCCTTACCTTCACTCCCTCGCATTCGTTCCCTGAGAACTCACTGCGCCGCACTTCTATTTTGGATAATCGTTTGGACTGTTTAGGTTGCATTATGTTGCATAAACCCCTCTTTAAGGGGTTAAGGGCATACCACTGTGTCTGGCTTCAGAGGAAAATATAGCTCATATAAACAACAGATGCAGAGTGCAGGAATACTATTAATAATCGAATTAGTTGCGACTGCCAGTTGTAACTTTGAAATAAAGGTGCATTAGCTTGTGTCGTCATGCAGAAAACAAGAGAAATGAGTAACACTTATACTCAAAAGTTAATTGCTTGGTGTTCTTATAAAACGTGTACATCTCGTGTGGAACTGAAACAGCGTTCAAGTGAAACGCTGCATTTTTTGTAGTTATAGACATAACTATATTGCAGTTTGTACATATTTGACAGGACTATATTGCAGAATGTGCCAGGCTTCTCCAAAGCCCCAGGCCAAGTGGACTCAAATACTGTTAAACTTGACAGTATGAACATATTGGACAACATGCAACACTTGATAAATATAACATCAGTAATAATCTGATGCAACACAATATGCACACATTGGCCACATCAGTATGTACAAAAATAATTAAAAACTCTACCTCCTCACAAAAGAACAGACAGTTTCAGTATTAATAGGCACAGACTTTCATGAGTTGCAGCCTAGGATGTTTTTTTTAAAAGTATAAAAGTAATTAATGCTGAACATTTGTTGCTGCTTTTGCCTAACCAGTACTCAATTTTGGGACACAAAATAAAATGAATAATTAATTTTGTAAATCACACATACGCAACGTACTCTTCTATAATTTTTATAAAATAAATCCACAATTTGTCTGCAAAACAGCTAAAAGTTAAAAGCACATGAGAAAAAGAAATAGTCAAATGTGTCCAGACTTTTGGCTGTAGTGTATGTTGTGAAGTTTTATCATTAATATGTGTGGTCTACAAAACACTTACATAAATGTGATTGATATATAACAAAATGTCAAATCAGAACTGTAAGAAATGCTGTCAAAAACAATTAAAGGTTTAAAACACTAAATATTTATGGTTTCACTGTATTAATTTACATAAATGACAAATAGTGAATTTCAGTAGACAATTTTTATGCATTCAGAGGAATTACACAACATAGCTGTATTGTTTGATCAGTGTGATTTATTTTTAGTGATGTTTACCCTTTGGTGACCTTCCTGATGGTAGAGTCTTTGCTCATCTGGTTTACCAGGGCAATGTTTTCCAGTGCAGTTCAGGAATCCACCGTGCTGCTTCTCAGTAAGGCTGCCAATGACACACAGCATGCTCTCCACACTTTCTCTGTAGTGCAGACAGCTGCCTGGTGAACAGAACATGCCTGGTGAAGGGAATAAATTGCAATTAAAATAGTGTAACATTGTTCAACAGAGACCATCAGTGTTTTTGTGATTCTGTTTGGGTTCTAAGAATCTCCCGGACCAGTTTGATGAAAAACATTCTTAATACAATCATCAAGCTGAAACTTTATGACTGTTCCTTATGAAATAAACCAAAATTCAACATTAAAATGTCCTCAATAAAAAAAATTACTTGTATTTGTTTTTTTTTCCCTCATAGACCCCCAACATGAATTGATGTAATGCATTTTCAAATGTGAAGATTCTCCGATTGATGTATACACTAAAAAAAGTACACTCCTGATGGTTGTCCCACACAGAGTTATAGTTACTAGAAGACTGCCTGAACAAAATATTCTTGTGTACTGTAAGGTCGACCCAACTGGTCCAACAAAGTTATCCAATGGTGGCTGAAGATTTCCTGCGCAGCACCTGCTAGTTAATATAACATTGTACAATTTATTATTAGTCACGTAAACAAAGATTAAAGGTAAATTCTCAAAGAATTCTAAGAGTGAAAGATACATACTTGACTTTAGAATGATACACAGTGCGTAGAGTGTGTCCATACAGATGCTTTCCAATAAACGTCACCAAACTGTTGGCTAAGAAATAGAAATCACAGATGGTGCCGGAATGTGTACGACTCACCTGATTCCTCCTCATCCTGGCTCTGGTCCTCCATACCTTCACCTCTGATTTGGTCTCCACCTCCTCCAGCTTCAACTTGGTCTTCTGATTCCTTTGGCTGCTCCTCTGCTGGCTAAGCCATGGTGGTTATGACATTTGTCACTGCAAGACCTCTTATCCTGAAGGTCCACTGAAGTGCCTTGAAACACGCAGCGTTATTCAATATGTTGACAATTTCAACTTAAACAGGAAGACAGGGCGGGACATACGGAGTCTAACCATGTGTCTTCACAATCTCGTCGATATCGCTTTAAAATATAGCATTCTGTGTAGAACTCAACTGGGTCCGACCGATACGTTTCATGGTCTGCGCGGACTCGCGCATATGATCCGCTCTATGCTGTCCTACCGGAACAGATAGTACTAGTACTACTAGTAATGTGCACGCTGCGGCGGTTTGACGCGAAACCAAACTTCTTTCGCCCCAGTGGAAAGCATTTACATAATCTGAATCGTATAGCGCTTGTATACAGTGCATTACGTGCCACTCACCATATAGAAAACGCTAATTGTGTGAACAAGCGACCAATTTCAACCGCAACCGCGGCGTCTATTTATAGTGTAGAGCAGAGCCGGCCCGGCTCTAGTGTAGAGGGCGGGACGTTTCAGGTTCAAGAGAGCATTTGATTGGACAGAAAGTTTGATGAGAAGCTGAAGTGCACGTGGGTGATGTCATCAAAATCGTTGACTCATATTGGTGGAAGTAATTTTTTAGTGCGAAGGCTGCATTCAAGTCCCTCTGGGACGTTCGCACTTACTAGTTGACAAATCGTAATTATGACTAGGACCTGATATGAGGATTTAACTTTTCTACATAAAATTCATTGTTTTTTTTTACACTCTACATTTACAAAATGATGAATAAAGAATGTGCATCATTGTGCTTTTGCTTTTTTTTTTTTCAGTTTTTAGTCAATTTATAAAGATGATGTAAACTAAATCATTGTATATTCTATGTTAATTATACAATAATATAATATTTTGTATATGTAACTTATATAGTTTTATTGCACATTACAAACAAAATAATCAAATTTACCATCAAAGATGCTACCACATTTCTATGGCCTTTGGCTGACACGCCCCCAACTCGGAAACTCAGGGCTTAAAGGGGTCATCGGATGCCCATTTTCCACAAGTTGATATGATTCTTCAGGGTCTTAATGAAAAGTCTATAATATACTTTTATTAAAAATTCTCAGTGGTTGTGTAAAACAACACCCTTTTTACCTTGCCAAAATCAGCTCTGCAAAAATCATCCTGTTCTGGTCGAGGCTGCTTTAAATGTTAATGAGCTCCGCTCGTCCCGCCCCTCTCTTCTCTCTGTGGAGTGACAAGCCTGTTTACTTTAGCCGCATTTAGCCACTAAACTTGCTAATTAGCACGTTATTAAGAAGGATGATTGCAGAGATTCATAAAAAAAACCCCTCATATTCACTTCTGCTGTAGGTGAAGCTGGATTGCGAATGATTTGCACGAACATAGATGTAGATCGGGAGGCGCAAACAAATGTAACCCACTGCATCTTAAGCAGCTCAGATGTCAGAAGTTAACGACGATCACTATGTTCATTATTACATCCAGCAACACAACACCTCAATCGCTCAATCGGAGATATTCTTGTCTAACTGACATCTTTGCTCCAGCATCGAAACAATGGAGGTCGGACTACAGCTGATCTGAGGTAAGACACATTGACAGGCATCTGAGAATGGCTCGATTTGAAAAAGGGGATATTATTTTTACAGAATAATTAAAAACCACTGCATGGATTTTTATCATTATAGAGTAGATTTGTACATACACTGCCAACATATTTGTTCAAACAACATGAAAAAGTGAACTTTGTATCCAATGACCCCTTTAAAGAAAATTTTGAGTTTCCCATTCGTAATAACAACTTTGTGGTGGCGTTCATGTGCATTCAGCTCGTGAATATGATCTATCTGACATGACTTGAACGCACCATCTTCTAAATCCACATTTATATCTTACCCAGATAGCACAAATACGTCTGCAAGATGTCTGTTAAACATCACTTGATCCGGAAAGCATCTGCTGTGTATAAACATCTGACAGACGTCTGTAAGGTGTCAGTTTTACATACATTCTGAATCATAAACATCTTAAAGACATCTAATAATGCTATCAGGGTATTGATAACCTAAAGGCTGACATATTCATGCCAAAAAGATTAATTTTGATTAGATGGGGACTTTAAAGCTCTTTAAAAAACAGGACTGCAGTTCCTCCACCATATACTGCATGTTTACTAATATGTTTATTTTGTAGATTTCCTTCATTCAGGTCTATATCCAAATCTATATTTACTGACAGCTGAATATCCTGTTATTTTTTGGAAAATCTGTTTCATATTTGTGTTTATTACACAGCTATCATTTAATTCTCTCCTTGATTCTAATGTGTGTGTAATTGATAAGCACAGTCATTGCAGCATATACAGTTTAAAAAAGAGACAGTACTACATTATAGATCATAGAGTGTTTTATTGTATGAAATACTATGTGATATATAAAAGTCACATGAAATTAAGAAATTAAGTGCTAATGATTAGGTGTGCCGTTTTATGACAAATAGATAAAACAGGGTAGTTATAACAAGGACTGGAGAAGCCCTTTTGTGGGATAGATTTCATTCCTCTGGTTTACCAGGTCACCGTTTCACCAGTGTAGTCCAAGAATCCACCATGCTGCTTTTCAGTAAGGCTAACAATGACACGCAGCATCCCCTCCACGCTTTCTTTTGGTTCAAGTGGTGCCTAGTAAAAAAAAAACCCACATATGTAGCTCACTAACATGAAATATTAAAAATAAAGCTTCAAGCTGCAGTTATGGCACAACCCCACCAATGCAATGTGTGTTGTTGAGTGGATTTGTGCGGTCATATCACTCTCAGTGAATAAAGGCAAACTAGTTTTAAGGCTTTAAGTAGGTATTTGTCATATGAAGGCCATGAGAGAGAGGAGCTGGGGCAGTGGAGGAATGCTGGAAAACTGTTGTGGGACATAGGTGTGGTCTAAAAAAGTATGTTTGACATTGAAGCAATTATGACTTGAAAACGATGGAAATCGAAAGCACATGGTGCAACAGAGCATGACTTAAAAAATCAACACTCACCTCATCTCCACCCAGCTCAGTTTTCACCCATCCTGGGTGAAGGGCCATGCAGAGGATCTCATCCGCCTTTAACTCTTCAGCAGCTAACACAGTCAGCATGTTAAAACCTGCCTATAGGTAAACATAACATTTGAGTTACACATGCCATTTTTTAAACAAGTATATTGAGTTACAGTTCATCTAGTGTATACATTGGCATACCTTGCTCACTCCATATGGCAACGTTGGGAAAAAGCTGTATATGGTAGGCATTCTTGTCATGGATCCCGCCACAGTGGAGATGTTGATGACAGCTGCTTTGTTACTGGACATGCCTGGTGTCCCACTTGCTTTTGCTGCCTTTTGTAGAAACGGTAGGTACTCCTACATAAAAGAAACAGAAAAAAATATGTACGTTTATTACCTTGGTAGCATAATAGTGTAAGCCCCAGCTTAGATGTTTAGCCTACAGGCTGCTGGATCAGCACTTTCAGTGGACAAATTATTGTTTTAAAATCGCTAACAATGCTTTCTGCATTACCCTAATAATTAATAAGGGTCCTATCACGTTGGTGTTAAAGGTGTTTTTCATGTCCTCAACACTGCTGGTCTGAATTGTGCCTCTTGCCACAATTGCAGCATTATTCACAAGCAGGTTCAAACCGTTGTTTCCCAGTAGAGATCCCACTTTCTTGGCAGACTCTTTGATACTGGATGGATCGTCAGCATCTAAGAATAAAAGAACAAATGTTAGTGCTGAAGTAAGCAATGAAGTGCTAAATCTCAAACTTTTCCAAAATGTGAACATTTTAAATGCCCCATTTACCAAGACGTATGATAGTGATCACACTTGGATGCTTTTTCGCCAGTTCTCTCAAAGCCTAAAGAAAGATAAAATACATAATTAAACAAGGCACATTACAATTTCTCATTTTTTTTCTATTTGTGTTTTCATAACTCACCTCAGATTTCGGTCCATCTGGGTTACGACAGGTAGCAAAAATATGCTGTTTGGGACAAGCGCTCTCAGAGAGTTGCTTAACCATTTCTAAGCCCAATCCCCGGTTGGCTCCGGTGATCAAGATATTGCATGCTTTCACTGCTGCCATTTTCTGTCAAGTTGCTTCTGTTACCCAGTCTGCCTCACCTGCGCTTTTTATGCCAGCTGAAGCAAACTCCACTCCTATTTCATTAGTGTATTTTGCTGTGTCATGCTGTGTTTCATTGGTGTATTGTGCTGTGTCATGCTGTGTGTGACTGAGAAAATGATAAATTATACGAACTGACATTTTTGTTTTATGCTATCAGTTCAAATACAACGACTGCTTCTTATTGCTTGCTAATGGAACAATAATACATCTGGGTGGAACACAAAGGTTGCTTATTCAAACAAAGGTGAAGTCTCTGTGAAAATCTCTGTGAGTCTCTTTTATGCAAAACATGGTGTGGTATAAGTCTTTGTAACTCAAAATGTTTAGCGTGGCTTTGGAAACACCAGTGAGAAGTGCATTGTCATAGTCAATGACAAAGATGTTTCCTCATGGTTTCCTCTAAATTCCAGGTTTGATGGAGAAATGGTCTCCATTTGGGATAAATACTCTGTTTATGACAATCCGTTTAGGAACTGTCGTGGCTTTTTGAATAAGCTCTTGTTTCTTCTCTTCTTTTTGCTGCCTTCATCATCTACCAGTGTTCTGTTGCTTACGTGAGGCACAACCACAACTGCAGAGTCTTCAGCTGGGACATTTGGGTGCATGGCAGAAATCAAAGTTTATTTCTTGTCTTGGTTTTATAGCCTTTGGCTCCACATGGTCAGGCTCTGATTATCTGCCCTGCAGCTTGTACCCTGGCTGTTCTTGTACCAGTCTGAGCTTTTCTTTCACAGCCCTCTTCTTTTCTGTCCTTATGAAAAATGCTATCAAAGCAATATGTCAGCTGCCATCTTCACAATGTAAACAAAAGTACTAGAAGCAGTATTGAGAGTCCTGTCTTCTATCAACTTTAGTTATTTACAATAGCCTACGTGCACTTTCAGACAGAAAAATAATCTGAGGCAATCAGGTATGGATGTGCTTCCACTCATATTAACGCTTATGAAACATCCACAAACATCTGCTACTCACAGTGCTTCCGGTGTTCTATTTTCGCTAGTAAGACATTATTCCACTGTGATGATATCCTACACTTATTTGCTGAAGTAAATCCTGTTCCTTTACAAGTAGTGGAACAGGATTTCCTTAAGTAAAGTGTAGGATATTTTGTAAGCATACTTGTAAGCACTTTTGTCAGCACTGGGACTTCTCTTTGTTTGTTTCGAACGTTCCAGACAGAGTCATGTCAGTGGTTTTTCAGGTTTTTGTGCATCATTACGCCAGTAGATGGCGGCAAGAGACTGTGTGTATGCGTAATTGAACCAATTTTTCAAGTAATTCAGTAAGAGCAAATGATTAATTCAGAAACGAAACAGCACTGTAGTCTATTCGATGGAAGTGCAAATAGACAAAGTTACTCAACTGGTTTACTGAGCTGCTGTGTAAAACTGTATCACACTTGCAGTTGTTTTGTTGTTCACTTTGGCTGTGGTTTGGTGTAGTCAAAACAATGTGGGATTAAATAAAATGTTTGAATTGAATTGCTGAATCATTCACATTTGTGTATATTCTCAGACAAATCCAACTTGAGATCACTCTTGATTCTCCCTCAACTAACTGAAATAATAAAAACTACTAAAATCATTCAAGGTGAATTCATAGTATGTTACTGTTATGACACCCCTTCAAAAATATAGGCCTGTACATGATGTATAGAATTATAAAATTTCAGTGTGAAAGGCTCTTAAGTGGGCAGTTCATGTTGAGAATATATGTGCAGTCACTTTTATAGTTAAAGTCAAAAGTTTACATACACCTTGCAGAATCTGCAAAATGTTAATTATTTTACCAAAATCATACATTATTTTACCAAGGGATCATACAAAATGCATGTTATTTTTTTATTTAGTACTGACCTGAATAAGATATTTCACATAAAAGACATTTATGTATAGTCCACAAGAGAAAATAATAGTTGAATTTATAAAAATGACCCCATTCAAAAGTTTACATACATTTCATGCTTAATACTATGTTATTACCCGAATGATCCACAACTGTTTTCTTTTTTTTTTTTAGTAATTGTTGTTTATGAGGGTGTAAACTTTTTAATGAAATGAGGATGTGTACATTTTTCTTATTTTGCCTAAGTATCATATATATATATACTGTCCTTCAAAACTACAGAAGATACTTACAGTACATGTTCCACAGAAGACAAGTTAAATTTACCCTGATCTTCAAATTCAAAAAGTTTTCACCCCCTGGCTCGTAATGCATCGTTTTTCCTTCTGGAGCATCAGTGAGCCTTTATACCTTCTGTAATAGTTGCATATGAGTCCCTCAGCTGTCCTCAGTTTGAAAAGATGAATCTCAAAATCATACAGTCATTGTTGGACTCATAAACAACTATCACTAAATAAAAACACAGCTGTGGATCATTCAGGTAACAGCACAGTATTAAGAATCAAGTGTATGTAAACTTTTGGACAGGTTCAACTTTATGAATTCAACTATTATTTTCTCTTGTGGACTATATGTAAACATCTTTTATGTAAAATATCTTATTCAGGTCAGTACTAAATAAAAAATAACATGCATTTTGGGTGATCCCTGTTATTTTGGTACAATAATTAACATTTTGCTGATTCTGCAAGGTGTATGTAAAGTTTTGACGTAAACTGTACATTGCCTTATATTGCTGTCACAGCCATTCCAACCCCACCAGTTCTACTCCCTCCCAGTGGGATGGCGTGCACACTAACAAGGACGCTAAAGACCGAACCTCTAGTGTCAGTTGCTAGTACACCTCTTGAGATCAGGAGAGTGAGGTTATACCTGCACAGATCTTCCCGACTGGCCTCTGTTACAGTCACTCCCATCTGGGTCACGGCACCAACGTATCCCTCCAGTTGTACTCCCCTCACTCACTCCAAGTGGGATTCGAAATGGTGTTTCCATGGGAGGTAGGTGCGCTAACAAGGTCACTAAAGACCGCAGCCTCAAGTGTCAGTCCCTAGCGCACCTCTTGAGATCAGGGGAGTGAGATTTGTTTATGTATAAGACTGATTCTATTGCATAACTGATTCTGATGTCCTACACACAAAATCCCTCTTTATGTTAAGTTCATCAAAATAAAAATACTTAAGAAATCTGTATACTCGGGGCATATAAATTAAATTGCCTTTAAAGTTGCCTAAAGTTGTCCAAATGAAGTTCTTAATCAAAAATTAAGTTTTGATATATTTACGGTAGGAAATTTACAAAATATCTTAAGGGAACATGATCTTTACTTAATATCCTAAAGATTTTTGGCATAAAAGAAAAATCAATTATTTTGACCCATACAATGTATTTTTGGCTATTGCTACAAATATACGCATGCTACATAAGACTGGTTTTGTGGTCCAGGGTCACATATGGCTATACAAGACTATAACAGAATGGGACGTTATCTGGGATAACTATCTTAAAGCAACCTTTTCACTTGCAGTTCTGTAACTGCATCACATCATGACTTTGAGCTAAACAGTGTCCTTCACCGCTTAAAGTGGAAATCGGTGAGAATAATAGAAACGTGCGTTGGAGTGCTGTTTGCAGTTTAATTATGGTGAGTCATTCGCTCTGTTTACCAAAACATGAGTTTACATCAGTTAAAGGGAACAGAGTGTGAGCTCGTCAGAAGCACAAGGTGCATTCAACTCCAAAAATATCATTATTAATGAGTAGGCAGCCTATTTATATTTAAAAAAGGGGTCATGGTCTGGAAAACCAGATTTTTGGAAAAGAGTGTGTGGGTGAGATGTTTCAATGATTTCATTCATGGAAGCATGAGAGACAAGTCATCGGTTTGGTTGATTTTATTATGCTCATGTGTTTGAATGGCACTGAATCAAGGCAAAGGTGCATTATCAACACAGAGCAGCGGGGCGGTACATTCTCGCTCACTCCTGAACTTTTATGGCAGGATGAACAAATCCTTGGTCTATACATGCATGTTCTTTAGCATGCATGCCAGCAACAGGATATTGTACTGACAAATGACAAAAACAGCCAGAAACATCTCAATAGAAGGGGGAATAAAACAAATAAACCCACAAACCCATAGCCAAACAGATGATCTTATCAAAGCAAACATCAAACACAGACTTGAGCCATTTCACAGAAAGAATTAAATGTTCTTCAAAGACAACGACTTCAAAATGTCATTGAAAACACAAGGCTTGTTCCTAAAGCCTCCTCTGAGAAAAACCAACAGATGTTGTGGTAAAAGAATGAGAATGATTGTGGATCGTTCATTTGGTCCAATGACCATTTAGTAAGCTCCTTTTTGGTCCAGAGAGAGTTTGGGAAATGAGAACAGTAGAAAACGTTCACACGTACAGTCGCCGCCCTTCTGATACGAGTCCCAGGGTCCTCAGAGCGGCTGACAGACACTGAATGTACACGACACAGAGCAACAGAGAACAAACCCCGTCCGCGGACATTTGGCAGCGTGTTCCTTTGGCGGTCCAAGTCAAGATTGGCAGTGCTGGCTATTCGACATACATTCACATGCACAGAGACTAATACGAGTTACGTCATAAATGCACTTACGTGGCCTCGGCTGTCCGGCATCAAAATTAATTTGACGCGTAAATCAAATGTAAATGAGTTTTTCAAGGTCCATGCGTTGGAAAGGCCTTTAGTAAGAAAATAAGGATTAGGATACACTGTAAAAAGTGATTTGTTGCTTGAATATACAAAAGTTTTATGTGATTTCAAACAAATCCAGTGTTTTATTTGGAGAACTTTATTATGTTAATTTAATTTAAAAACCTTGACTTTATGCAGTCATTTAACAGATATTGTTTTGTATACTCCTGAAAAAATAAAAAGTGCAGACAACAAATATTTAAAAGTCAAAACTTTTAGTATTTTAAAACTTTTTAATGATCCCTGTTTGTTTTGTGTGTCAATCATATATTTACATTCTCATCGTACTGTATATCTAAGATAGCATTTTTATCTTGGTTTGTACAGACACTTGTACAGGCAGCTTTTATCTTTTACATTAGATAGGATCATTTTAAATACATTCGATAAACTTTTAATTTAAACATTTACCTCCCTCTATCTATCACATTTACATTTACTGAAACAAAGCTTTGTTAATGTAATTTGTAGAAACCATAGAAGTTATATTAGAAGTCATCAGGCTTTATTGTGCTATTGGGGCAAAGCACAAGACTGAAACATGATCAAAAGGAGAAAAAAAATCCAGAGGTGCTTATAATAAGCAGGCTTTTTTTTTTTTTTAATTTTTAAGCATGTTAAGCATGTTCCTGCAAGATATTGAGAAATGAAACTTATTTGGCACTGGGCAGTGTTCCTTAACCTTAAATCAGCTTTATTTGGTTTTATTTGTCCATGTCAAAAAAAAAAATATATATATATAATTTGTATAAAGTATAAGTTTACGTTTAGAACCATTATGATTGTTACATAATTACAATTACCATATTTTCTTGAATACAAATCGTACTTTTTATCATGTGAAATGTGCTGTGATTATTTCAAAGTGAGGAAAATATATTTAATTTTCATGAAAATATGATCAGAATTCAAAACGGTCCTAAAAAGGGTTCATTTTATTTATGCAAAACACATTTTGTTTTCTTCTTTTGGCATTTAATGTGACCTTGACAGGCTCTTGATGGTTGTTATAAAATGCATCCATTAACTGATTCAATGAAAGCTTTAAAAATCCATGTTCTCTTAATCATTTCAGTGGTAGTGACTATTTAATATGAAAGCTGAGTGAAGGCAACTAAAAGCGAATCACTTTTTACAGTGTAGATTCAGCTCACAGTCCCATCTGCACGTTGTCCTCTCTTTTTCAACCATACACACACACACACACACACACACACGCACGTAAGTATCCCTATCTTCTCGTGCTGGTGCCCTGTGGTGAATGTGTTCATAGATGTGTGCTGTCCTGCGTGTCAAATCTGTGTCCCTCCGCTGGCCCTGCGCTGGGCTTGCGACCGCCGGCCTGGTTAGGCACTGGTGACAGAAGGTCTGGTCTGATCAGATACCTGCAGGAATGACCACAGCCAATGTGGTCAGTTCAAACGAACAAAATCTGGATATTTTATCAAATATAGAAATCCTGGCCAGTATGTGTTTTGTAAAAATGCTATCTATGAATATTGTAGTACTCACACCACATCATGGAGCTCCAGGCGTGTGTCGGGTGAAGGGTTGATAAGAATATAAGACAGTCTGTTGCCCTGGTCCGTCATCCCATCTGACATAAGAAGAGCAGGACACAAGACTATAAATGACAGTCCAAACACAAGATAACAACTATGAACATACAGAATCAAAAAAAGATGACAAAGTGTTTGAATGATTCACTTTTAAAATTACCTGAAGGAAGTATGAAGTACTCTACAGTTCAAAAGTTTGAGGTCAGTATGACTTTTAAAGTTTTTAAATAAAGTCTCTCATGCTCACCGAGACTGGATTTATTTGATAAAAAACACAGTAAAAATCTGAAATGTTATCGTGATTTAAAACAACATTTTTCTATTTGAATATATTTCAAAACGTAATTTATTCCTGTGATGCAAAGCTGAATTTTCAGCATCATCACTCCAGTCTTCAGTGTCACATGATTCTTCAGAAACCATTCTAATATGCTGATTTGCTACTTGAGAAACATTTTTAAGTTGAAAAAAGTTGTGCTGCTTAATATTTTTGTGGAAATCAATCTTTTTTTCAGGACTGTATTGCTTTGATGAATGACAAGTTCAAATGAAAAGTATTTGAAACTGAAATCTGTAAGATTAAAAATGTATTTACAGTCACTTTTGATGAATTTAATGCATTCTTGCGGAATAAAAACAAAAAAAAAAATCTTACTGACCCCAAACTTTTTAAAGGTAGTGTAAACATGTCAGATTTCTATAGTTTACAAATATTTATAATTTTCATTTAACATTAAATAGGGCCCTATGAATGTGTATGGAATCACAGAACCCAGTCACAAAAATGGAATTTACTGTATAACGTGGAATGTCATGGAATTTGCAAAATTTTGGATTAATAAATCAAAAGTTAGTCAGTACACTTAAATCAACAGGCAACATGGACTAGTTTCTGCAAATATTAAAATGCCAAATTACTATTTAAACATGAATTCTGCATGTTCTGCGTGTCTCTGCGTGACGCACCATTTGTTTACTACACATACTGAAACGCGCTTGACACTCAGTGTTTTCATTCTCTGCTGCCTCAATATATGAGTACATGAACACATGAACAATCTCTAGAGAGGCGATTCATAAGCATTTTACTGCTTCATTTAAGAAAAACGTCATATCATATACAAACAAAAACTTAAAGGTCTTCACAGCAACCCGTCAAAATAAAAGTTCAGTTTAACTTGAAGAAACTGTGACAGTAACTGTGACAATGTAATAATAGTACTACTACTAATAAAAATATTATTAAAACATTAATAATAATTAAAGCTGCAAGCAGCATTGAAAGGACCCTTATACCCAGGCTCACCGCCATTCGGTGACTTTAAGAAAACAGTGAATGGTGAGCAATATGCATTTAAAGTGGTAAATATAGGAGGAATATGTCAAAGTCGTTTATATGTATCAAACTTCCTGCTGCATAGCTGGTGGCGCTATGCCTATAACTGAATATTGGCATGTAGAGCCAGGACTTTGATCAAACATATGAAGTTTGGGGCAGATTGAACATGGTATGTTTGAGTTAGTGTAAAACATGTTATATTCTGTTGCCAACAGGTGGCGCTTTGATAGTAACTGAATATTGGCTTTCAGTGTAAAACAATTCATTTTCTGTTTCCAGCAGGTGGGGCTATGATTATAACAGAACATCAGCCCTTAGATGTGTTCAGGACAGGTTTCATATTGAATGTGTGAATTTTGGTGCAGATCAGACATTGTAGGCCTGAATTATAACAACATCCTTTTTCATGGTGAGACACTGAAGTTTGTCAGGCCCCCATGTACACACCCTTCAACAAAAACTCAAGATCTTCACAATTTGATGTCACAAAGGGCTTTACATTGCACTGACCAAATTTGATGTAGATCTGTGTAAATCTCTAGGAGGGGTTTGTTTAAATACAATGCCTGAAATGGCAAAAATGGCACAAAACTTGCCAAGAAAATTAAAAATAACAGTAGTCGAACTTTGCACCAGGACTTTTTTTGTAGGTATTGGTGTGTTACATGTGTCTACCGAATTTCATACATGTATGTGAAACATAGCTCGAGGGGCACTTCATTGAAATTTTATAGGTGGCGCTATTGAGCCATTTTGCCACACCCACTTCTGAAACCCATATCAGATGTAAATTTTCTCCACTTTTGATGTGTGTGCAAAGTTCATGAGTTTTCGAGCATGTTTAGAACCTCAATAATGAAAAGAAGAAACTGAGCAATTGTGTAAGTTTCATGATTTAAATTAAATTAAAATGGAAAAAAATGAATTTGGAAAAAAAATCAAACAGAATCTGGGAAAAAATAAAATTAATTTCATAGGGCCATAACTGAATCTATTTGGGTATGACGCTGTTTGATTTACACGATAGATATTAAATATGCAACATTATATTTTTAGCTACAGTGTATCACCCAGCGGTGTGCACACTCACTAAATCCAGATGGCGAGAGCCCCAGGTGCTTCATGCGTGTGCGGACCAAAGCGTTGAGTTCCTGTCTCTCGGAGCGTCGGAACAGGCTGAGTCTCTGCTGGCTGATGCGCTCGGCGGCGCTCCCCATTCCCTTGGCCCCGCTGGAGCTCCGCCCACCTTTACGACTCAACCGTCGCGCCCACTGCATGCTCTTCCTCCTCAGAAGCGGGTGGTCCATGACCTGTGAAGATGATGATGAGGGTGGCTCGGATGACGTGGAGTTACGATGAAGACCGGAGCGGCAGAGCAGAGGTTCGCGGGGTTCACGCGTATCCTCGTAGTCCTCCACCGTGATGGACACCTGAGACTGAGACAAGCCATATGGTGGGCTCATTCCTACACCAAAATGCTACAAAAACAAAGATTGAGAGAAAGATGCATAGGCAGGTACCTCTGAGACGGGGAGTTTATGCGCTTCAGTGCGGTAGATGCCGATGGGGATGTCTCCTGTTGATGAACACAGCTTCTGGTAGAGACGGCCATAAGTGCGAATCCACAAATCCTCCTCTGTGATCTTCATCTAAAAGCAACATCAGGGCAATATCATCATAAATGTTCTCAATTTCATCATGACTGCTATCATTATGGGTATAATTGTCCAGATGCAGTCTCATTATGGACTAAGCGACGGCACTTACAGCACACAGGAAACCAGATCCAGGCATGGAGTCGAGACCTAGCAGCAGTCTGGTGATGGAAATCATGTAGTCCTTCACAAAGGACTACAACATGCACAAAAGATGAAATCAGAAACTGATATGACAGTATTTCAATCATTTTATGAATATTTCAGTAGGCTCTAACAGGTCAGGGTAGAGTCCCTATTTAATAGATGTAAAAGAAAGGCATGTGAGGAACAGTGTTCAATAGCTTTCGCTGAGTCTAAGTGATGAGAATGGTAAGGAATTTAATTAACTTGCATGATTACATTTCCTTAACGATTTGAGGAAGCATCTCTTCAGATCGAATCAAACCAATTGACTCTGAGACAGAACTGTAAGACTTTTTAACTCATTCATTTGAACAGCAGCTCACAGGAGTGAATTTGCAATTGGACTACATATATTGATGTATTGGGTTTGTATTACTTCCTGACGCCCAGGCTTTCCCTCTCATCATGTTCATTTCAGACCATTCCCCCATCTCATTTAAAACATATCTTTAGCTGTGGTGCTGTCAGACTATTTTAGGATTGGGTTCCAGCCATATCAAGCTCAAAATCTGTTAATGAAACAAAATAACTTATATGTTTATATATATTGATCATTCCTGAAACAGTAAAAATACATTTTTCCAAAAGATTCCAAAAAAGCTAAAAAAAAAAAAAAAAAAAGGTTGTGAAAATGAGATGTGATCCTAAGATGTGAGTCTACCCCAGGCTGCCAGATTTTCAAAACAAAACCCACCCAACTGATCAAAAACTATTCCAAAACTAGCCCAATTGGGGGTAAAACACTAGGGTTACCCTAGTAAATTTTGCATTACAGGGGCTAAATATCACATTTGTTGGGGTCATTTTAACCTGCGGACATGAAAAAGACAACAGCCAAATTCTGCAGGAAAACCGTGAACTTAGCAACACTGTCCTACCCTCAGATACTGGGGAATTCACAGAGTTTTTTTTACTGCTTCAGGTTGACAAGTGAATTTATTGTTGGTCGTAGTCCTGATGTTACTGCTTGGTTGAACAACTGGCCACAGCTTATGAAAATCTAATCAAAATTAGATTGCTTTTAAGTTTGCAAAATGACTGCTATTAAGATGTCAGGTCTATGCTTACATTGTTGCCAGTGTCTGTGGTAATGCAAGTTACGTAATCAGATTACTTTTTCAAGTAACTAGTGAAATAACGCATTACTTTTACAATTTAAAGAAAATATCAAAGTTACTTTTTCAACTAAGTAGTGCAAGTTACTTGGTTTTCCCATTTATTCACTAACACCTCTCCTGTCCCTGTGTTGAAAGAAATTGGGAGTGAGGTGCAGAGGTACTTCCTTCAGCCTGAGGCTTAATAATGTCACTTTTGGTGTAAAATAACCTTTACAGTTGCTAAAGATATAACTTTTGGGATTTTAGTTATTAAAAATAAACAAAAAGTAACTAAATAACACAATTAGGTACTTTTTATGGAGTAACGGAATATTGTAATGCATTACGTTTTAAAGTAACTTTCCCCAACACTGACTGTTGCATCTTGTCAGTTGTGCGCAACTTTTAAATGGGTCGTGAAGCAGCCTTTACCCTTCGATATACAGTGCCTTGCAAAAGTATTCACACCCCTTTATTTTTCCTTCATGTTTTTTGTTGCAGATTTATGTTAAACCGCTTTAAATCACTTTATTGCACATCAGTGACAAAGCAAAAACAGAATTGTCACAACTTTGTAAATGTATTAAAACAAAAAACCTGAGTACATTGCATAAGTATTTATACCCATAACTCAGTACTTAGCTGAAGCACCTTTACAGCCTCAAGTCTTTTTTTGGGTATTGATGCGGAAAAAGGTAATGTAATGTAAGGCAGCAACAAAACGTGAAAAAAAATGAAGGGGTATGAATACTTTCGCAAGGCACTGTTTACGAATGTACATCTACACTAATCTAATGTTTGAAAGAAAAACAGTCATTTTCTAGTGCTTGTCAACCTAAACAGATATTTAACAATTCTGAAATAATTATTTTGGACATTATTATAACCACACATTTTACTGAAATAGTATTTAAAGAATAATGTTTAATGAAAAATATTTTGTAATAAATATTGATAATATTAGTAAGGCATTGTGCTTAGAGAGTTATGATTAACTCATATGATTATGATTCACATGAATGGAACTCAGTGCATCTCATGAACTACTTTTTATTTATTAGAAGGGGAAACATGTTTGTATATAAATTGTAGCAGTGAATAACGTAAAATACAAGGATGAACAATCATTAAACCATGAATCACACTCACTCAGTATGACAGTTACTAAACGGTTTCCCACACATCTTTATTTTTGGATTTGGCCAGAGAAAAAGTATGTGTAAACACCCTATACGGCCTATAGGATTTATTATAATTTATTATCGTAATGAAGGACAGAAAAAAGAAATCACCTGCATTATTTATAGTTACCTGATACAGCAGAGTGTCTAACATACTGACGCTAAACACCTTCCCGGCTGCGAATGGTAATCTGAACATGAACACCAGGTTAGAGCCTCTCTCTCTCTCTTTCTACAGCACAAATGGAGCAAAAGATGAGGTATCAAGTTATTTTAGAGTGTTTGGAAAACATAAATGTGTTTTCTATTGTACTACATTCGTGTCTCACCTTTTCCAGCTTGGAGAGAGCTAGAGAATAGTGATCTTTCACTTTGAACTGCATGAAGCGCATGTTTGCCGGGTGGGTGAGTTCAGTTATGATACTGAGAGCTGGAAAAAGCCTTTGAGAAACAGTGAGGAGAGAGTGTCAAGTCTCTAAATGCATCAAGCTGAATGACATACATGTTGAAGGACCTACCTGAAGAGCGTCTGAACATTAACAATGGTCTTGGCATCCGCCATGTAATCCTCCTCGGCGATCATGGAGCTTTCTTTGTCCACCACAACCATGGTGTCAGCAAACGTCACGCCACAACGCAGAAGACTATCCAAACTGCACACAAGAATCAGTAAAATGACACAAACAGAGGGACAATAACTAATATTTTGACAATACTCTATGCCTGTACAGATACTTTGTGAAGGTATTCCTAGAGGTAAAAAATAATGAGTGTTTTCAAACAGGTTTCCAAAATCACACCTTTCCTTAACCCTTGTTCCTTAAAAATTTATCTTAGGTCCTGTTTACACTTGGTATTAAGATGCGTTTTGGTTGATCGGATCACAAGTAGATGAGGGAGGCACATTCTTATTTACACTTGCTGTTTTTATCTGTCTCTTTTTTCCTTCTTTTGACCACTTCCCTGATTTTTCTAAGGAGAGATTCTTTGGGTGGGTGTATATACAGCAATATGTATATGTAATTTATATCAATAACATCAAAACTGCTCATACTATATGTACAGTTTTATGCAAAAGTTTCCAGAATCTGTGAAAATGTGAATAATTTTAACAAAATAAGAGAGATGCAAAATGCAAAATACAAAATGCATCTTTTTTTTAGTACTGTCCTGCGTGAGATACTTTACATTAAAGATTTTTACATATAGTCCACAAGACAAAAAAAAAAAAAAAAAAAAAAAGAAAAAATAGCTGAAACGATTAAAATAACCCCTGCAAAAGTTTGGGAACCCTTGGTTCTGTGAGTGGTTATCTGGATGATCTACGATGTTTTTTTGTATTGTGATAGTTGTTCATGAGTCCCTTGTTTGTTCTGAACAGTTAAACTGCGCTGTTCTTCAGAAAAACGCTCCAGGTCCTGCAGATTCTTCAGTTTTCCAGCATCTTTTGCATATTTGAACCCTTTCCAGCAGTGACTGTATGATTTTGAGATCCATCTTTTCACACTGAGGACAACTGAGGGACTAAAACACAGCTATTAAAAAAAAGGTTCAAACGCTCACTGATGCTCCAAAAGGAAACATAATGCATTAAGAGCCGGAGGGTGAAAACTTTTGAATTTGAAGATCAAGGTAAATTGTACTTAATTTGTCTTCCGGGACACATGCAATTATCTTCTGTTGCTTCCAAAGGGCTACTAAATGGAAAAAAAAAGATATTTTAACAACATAAGAAAAATTTGGATCTCTTCATTCTGTTTAAAAGTTTTCACCCCCGGCTCTTAATGCATCGTGTTTCCTTCTGGAGCATCAGTGAATGTTTGAACCTTTTTTAATAGTGTTTGAGTCCCTCAGTTGTCCTGTGAAAAGATGGATCTCAAAATCAAACAAGAACAAACAAGGGACTCATGAACAACCATCACAAAACAAAAAAACAGTCGTAGATCATCTAAGTAATCACACACAGTATTAAGAACCAAAGGTTCCCAAACTTTTGTAGGGGGTTATTTTAATAATCTCAGCTATATTTTGTCTTGTAGACTACATGTAAACATCTTTTATGTAAAATATCTTCCTCAGGACAGTACTAAATAAAAAATAACATGCATTCTGTATTATCTCTCTTGTTTTGTTAAAATTGTTTACCTTTTTGTAGATTCTGCAAGGGGTTCACAAATTTTTGCATAAAACTGTAACACGTTTGTTTGGATCATGATTAAAATGCAGTGGAACTGCAACTGACTCATGCATTCAGATTCATATAAAAGCACAGCCAGGAAAAAAACAGGATAAACCATTAAAAAAAAACGTGATACAGATTTTTGGTCAAACCGTCCACCACTAATTCAGAGCACACGCATTCATACTAAATAGTAGATAATTTTTTAAATGGTCACAAAGTAAGTACATATTCAAAAGGATTCCCTTTGGAGTATGTGATTTTGTACGCAGCCAGTCGCTAGTTTTGTTTCTGAATGAATGTGTTTGAACAATCCGTCCAAATGAATGATTTAATGACTCATTCATAAAGACACTTGTCACCACCTACTAATGGTTACTGATGTCACCAACAGCACGTGTCATTGAAAAAACCCTTAATAATGTACCGACCGACTGACTGTCTGTCTGGAACAAACTAAGACAATGGAATGATACAAACAATAAAAACTATTTATCAGCAGTCAAATTCAGTCACCAGAACTAAATGTTGTATAACACATATGTGAACATACAAGCTTCAAGTAAAGCTTCTCGTACTTGTCAATGGAGCCCACTGTGTAGAAAACCATAGGAAACCAGCAGATGGCCTCCAGGAAATCTGCCTCAGGTCTAGCAAACAGCACAGAAAGAGATGTTGAGAATGTGAGGTGGTGCCTTGACAAAAACATGCAAAATGAATTAGCAAGGTCTCAGTTGTCTCTTTCCAGGTATTTTAAGAAACTGACCCAATGTCTATAAAAAACACACCACTCTGCCCTGCTCCAGGGCACCTAAATAATGAAATCCAGCCTGCAGATGCTCCCCAGTGTACATCCAATCAGGAAAAAACAAGATGACTCAGAGTTTCATTACATTTGATCGCATTATATGACAATGAATCTCCTCATATTAGTTTTCTGTTACGGGAGAAATGAGGATTGTGTCATAACAAAAACAAAAACAAAGGATGGCTGATATCTAAAGGCCCTACTCTTTCGTAATGTTTCTATTTTTAGGACACTCACACGTTCTCCAGTAGCAAAACGATTGGGTTGAGCTCCTTTCTGGGCCGGTAATACGCCCGCAGCGGGACGATGAAGTTATAGAGGCCGTTTCCAGCGCTTTCTGCGGAGACGATAATCAGTTTGTTTTTAAAGCCGTATGAGCGAGCGTCCTCGTAGGGCATATGATGACAAGCCTGAGAAAATAATCTGCTGTTAGGATGTTGTGCTGTGAAGGGTGTAGTTGGTGAACTTTTGTGAACTGTCATATATATAAAAGATTTAGAGAGAGGCAGACATTCACCTTGTCCAGACGCAGACAGCAAAATGGCATTTTCTCCTGCAGGAGGTGGCAGAGGGCAGGGGAGCTGCCGATGTATGGAGAGTTGAGCGGGTAGCCTTTGACCCATCTGTGAGAAATACAAGCACACAAACAACTGTCTCAGACAACACTATCATTTAAAAGTTTGGGGTCGGAACAATTTTTTTATGTTTTTGAAAATGTTATCTATTGCAATATGTTTTGAAGGGAACTCATATGGCTTAATAACATAAACAATGTCTCTTACTGAAATACGCAGTAGAAAACCCATGAAAGATTTATGTTTTTAAAAAAATCCAGATTGTTTTATACATATTTTGGACTATGGGGGGTGCCATTATTTTGATGTTGTCAAATGGTTGTACTCGGTGAGCTACTGCCACTGCCTGTTGCTATTTTTACCACAACGCTCGGAAATTGGAAATCGGAATTGGAAAATAAAATACTGATACGATAAGCACAGCTACTGAAAGAGCTTACAGGTGGCGATGGCTATAAGCGTAGGCTTAAACCAACTGCTGTACCATCTATTTTCCCCAAAAGGAGTCTAAACTCCCCCAGATATTGAGTTAAATCCGCGTCGAGTAACTTCTTCAGTGGTTGCGGCGGCATGACAAACGCCAGCATGTTTACTTCCTGTCAGGATGGCATCTAGCGTTTCTTGTCTCTGCTGTTTGTGAGCTCTTTCAGTCGCTGTGACACTAAAAGCCTCAAAGGCATCAGGGCTAAAGTGGAGAGAATAAAGATGCAGGTCTTTAGGAAGTTTTATTCGTCCATAAGCATCTTCCCATTCTTCTCTCCTCTTCTTATTGCTAGGAAAAGCAGTAAAGACTGACATTGCTTCTCTTGTTGCCCTTCAACTGAAAATTATAAACACAAGCCGCACAATGTGGCATTGTATCAGTATTTTATTTTCCGAGTTGTTTCTGAGGCTGTGCCAGTAGCTCACAGAGTGCAACCATTTGACGTCATCAAAATAATGGCGCCCCCCATAGTCCAAAATATGTATATATAACCCATCTTTCATGGGTTTTCTACTATATTTCAGTAAGAGACTTCATTTATGTTATATTAAGCCATACAAGTCTTAATACCCATGGTACCTGAAGAATAGAACGTTCAAAAGGGAAATGTCTTTACTGCCACTTTTGATCATTTTAATGCATCTCTGCTGAATTAAAATATTAATTTCTAAACAAAAAAAATTGCTGACTCCAAACTTCTGAACAGTAAAAATTCAGTGGTTCGATCACAGGAATGCATTTAAATTTTAAAATTTATTACAATAGAACAGTTACTGTATTTTGGTCAAATAAATTCAGGCTTGGTGACAGACTCCAAACTAGGACTGGGCTGATTTTTGCTACCGTGTGAAAGTTGTAAAACCCAATTAATTCTTGTTTTAAATTATTATTTATGGTCAGAACATGACAAATACTTCATATTTTTTCCATTCATTTTTCCTTAAAGTAAATCAAGAAATCAAGAAGCAGGTTTGTGTTGCTTGATAATATTAATAATAATAATCTAACATTTTTTGTCTCTTAGAAATACACATTTGATAGTAGCTTGAGTTAGGATGGAAATATCTGTAATAAAATGATGAAATGTAAGTCATTATTCTGAGTATTTTTTTTTTAATTAACCATCGATCTTCCATAGTAGCATACATCACGAAATAACAGTAAAAATCACAAATACAGAACCTTAGTACCATGGTAAAAATGTAATATGGTTTATATGTATTTGTATGAAAAACTGTAGCTTAAATACATTGAGAATAAATGCATAATGCATATGCTTTTTCACCCAACCCTACTCTAAATTGCGATATAATAAATACTTACTCTTGATGATTATTTTTGAAATTCTGATGATTGTTGTATAATCTATAAATAAAACTATCCACTTTATTTTTCCCATAAGAGCAGGCGTGGCCATTTATGGGTGTGGCTTATGGTCTCATCCACGTCTAGCTATTTTTAGCTGTACAAAACAGCTCATTTTGCTGCTTGATATTGCAAATTGGTGTGTCTTACTATATTATTTTTGACAATTCCTGTCTGGTTGGCCAAAGCAAGCTGTAAAGTGGGCAAACTTTATTTGAACAGTCAAACGTCTGGCTTCTTGAGACCTAAACCAAGATCATATTTATGTGGTCTAGAGACCAAGACCTGGTCCTGCACGATCTAAGACTCACTCGCAGTGTGCTCCCCACCACTGGCCTTTCTGCTCTCCCCCCTCTTCCTCCTTTCCCTCCTCTCCTCCCTCGTCCTCCGATTGGTCTCCAAGCAGGTCAAACGTAGGGCTGTGCACCCCGTCTACCACCTCCAGGACGGGGGCGATGCTGTGTCTCCTTTCCTCCCCTGAGCTGCTCATGGCGGGCAGTGCTAGAGTGTTACAGCCGCCCACTTCTGTCCTGGAGCCACTCCTACTCACAGTCCCGCTGCCCAGAGCCGGCGGGCCCGAGCCTTCTGGACTGCTGTCGCTGGAGTCCTGCAGGTCAATGGCTACCGTGCCTGTTGGAGGACCAGAGACATTTGTGAGTCAGAGGAAATCAAAATCTGACTTTATTAACTTTCTTAATGTACGTTATTAATCAGCGCAGAATTATTCAAAATAAAAAAAAAATGTCTATCTTCTTAATATTTCATGAAAATCTAATAGCTTCCCGGGAGGATGTAGTTTTAGAGAAAGGGAGTGTGGTTGAAAAAAAAATGTTAATTAGCAGATCGACTCCAATCGCTTACAGCACCTTCAATCAAACCACTCAAGTCCAAGAAATAGCAGAATTGACTTCCAGTGCTTTTCACTAGATGGTGATATTGCACTAAAATGGGACATTTTGTTAGCAAAAAAAAAAAAAAAAACCCTGGTAAAATTATGCAGTGAATTTTACAACCGTGTTTCTCTTTTTCTGTCTACATCCATCTCACATCCGCAGTAACGAACTGTATTACTGAATTCTACTGTGTTCTGCTGATACTGAGTAACATTACTACATTACACAGTATTTATGGAAGAGATGAAAAATCAACATGAATAATTTGACTGTTAATCAGTGCAAAATTATTCAAAAAAAAGTTATTATTTATTCAGTAAAAAATAAAAAACCATTAATCATTATCATTAACATTATCTCTCATCCCTGATCACAATTGTGATAACCATGATTCCACTCTATGAGAACAGAATTACATAATTATATGACATAACAATAATAATAATAATAATAATAATAAAAAATGATTTGGACTTAAATAAACCAAAGATACTACCAAAGAATATTTTAAAACTTTTACAAAATATTTTAAACATTATTCTTAAACCTTAAATAATATATAATAATAATAATAATAATAAAAAATGATCTGGACTTAAATAAACCAAAGATACTACCAAATAATAATTTAAAACCTAAATTTTTTTTTTAATCATTACTCTTGACTTTTTAAATAATAATAATAATAATAATAATGATAATAATAATAATAATAATTGACATTGACTTAAATAAACCAAAGATACTACCAAAGAACATGCTACCAAGGAATATTTAAACTTAATAAAAGATATATTTAAATCATTAGTCTCGACTTTTTAAATAATATATATATATATAATAAATTATATATAAAAATAAAAAAATAAAAAAATAAATGACTTGCAAATAAACGATCCTACCAAAGAATATTTCACACTTTTTAACAATAGTTAAAACATTAGTCTTAAAGTCTTAAATCTTAAATAATAATGATAATAATAATAATAATAGCAAATGACTTGGACTTGAGTGAACCAAAGATACTACCAAAGAATATTTTAAACTTTTTAAAAATATTTTAAAAATATTCTTCAACCTTAAATACTACTACTACTACTAATACAAATACTACTAATAATAAATGACTTGGACTTAAGTAAACCAAAGATACTCCCAAATAATAGAGTAAACTTATTAACCTTAAATAATAATAATAATAATAATAATAATAATAATAATAAATGACTAGGACTTAAAAAAGGGGTGGACAAAATAGATAGGATGAATTTCCATTTCATGCTTCAATGTTTATGTGTAATAAGAAAAACTGACAATTCACAATAATCTGTATAATTTATCATCAAGCAAAAGTTTACTATTGAAATGAAAAAGTGAGTTTACAGACTAACCCATGCTGGCTATAATACTGTGCACTGGTAACCGAGTGAGGCCATGGTATATTGTCTGCGGGACCCCTCTGGAGTCGCCCCCGGGGCCCCTGACTGGCTCTCTGTGGCCCCTGACAAAGGCTGAGTTCTCCTCCTTGGAGATGTTGATATAGAAACAGGTATCGGAGGCTCCCATGATATGACAGGGTCCAGGATTCAAGAGGATGTTGGCTGTGTCCATCCTCCGCACCCCGATCAAACACACGCCGTATCTGCCAACACGTAACAGTGTTAATGTGTATACACTGGCATGAAAACATAGTGATTCACTGCATCTAGACTTACTTCTTATGTGCGTGAAAGGAAGCGAAGGTAAAACTCTTTCCCTGATATTCTCCAAAAAACTTGCTCTCTTCCAGCCGAATGTGGTGGACCTCATTGGCTGCACACCGCCGGTACGTGCGCTGCCATTGGTCGACGGAGCCAGCACCGCCTTCCCTGTGACAGACAGACATGGATGACCTTTTGCAATGTTCTCCCAAAGATTTAAGGGAGAGCTCACACAAAAATAAAATTCTGCCCTCGTTTACTCAGCCTCATGTCGTTTCAAACCCTTAAGACTTTCGTTCATCTTTGAAACACAAATGAGGATCAATTTTTAATGAAACCTGAGAGGTTTCTGACTCATCATTGAGTCAGTCTATTACAACAATTCAACTTTGAAGCTTCAAAAAGTTCATGAAGATCTTGTAAATGTAATCCATATTAACCTTACAAACTATTAATAAGCAGTAAATTCGGAATTTATTGAGACAAAAGTCATAGTTAATAGTGAGAATTGGTCACCAAATGTTTTGGTAATTTCTGGTAACACTTTTCAAGGTGATACAAGCACAGCTGTTACATGTATTTACTAATAATACCAAATTTTAATATTTTGGGTTGAATTATTCCATTGACATGTCCTTCAAATGTATTCACAGCTTGCTGTTCAGCTTGGGAAAACACTGTATCTTACAGATGGACAGAGAAAATAAAAACCACTTGATGTGTCTTTGACATCCCTGCAAACGGCTGGGAAGATGAAGGGGAGGTGAGAACCAGAGGGAGTGGAGGAGTGTTAAGAAGGAGGAGGTGAAGAAACAAGGACGCATGACGCAGAGTTAAATTCACAGTTTATGGGATCTTTGCCGCTGTGTGTATCGATGTGTATGCGTCAATATTTTACAGTCGGTGGGTCTGACCTGTTGAGGGGCTGGAAGGCGCCTGCTCGCTGCTTGAAGGCCTCTGAAGATGCTGTTCTGATAATAAAAACGCAACCGTTAAACACATGCTGATGGTTCAGTGAATGAGGACTCTGATGTAGATCTATCCTTTATCTCATCCAGTAAACACATGTATGCAGAGATGTCTGTGAAGCAGCATAAGAATTGTGTTTTATTTTAGGCATCATGTTGGTGTATGGTGTAAATATATTCAAAAGAGTCAAAGAGAGTGCAGCATTCAGGTTCTGGAAGTAAAAAAGGCCTTCATTTTCTCCACAGGGAAACTTAGAAACCTTTAAAGACAGATTTGTTATGAGCTACGAGCCTAGTTTTGTTAAACAGTTTGCATTATCTCAACTTATTTAAAAATAAATCAGTGGAATTTTTGCTGAAAAATACATTACCCAGGGTTCTGTGGCAAAAACTTCCACCAATCAGAGAGTCACACTGAGCAAATTTGAATATAAACTTAAAATATATTGTCTTTTTTAATTGATTGTTATTTGCAATGCTTCATGGGATTGTGGTTTTGTACCTTTGGCTTTTTGTTAGATTTTATACTTAAGGTTTGTAATACTGCTGTCAAATTGATTAATTGTGATTAATCGCATCCAAAATAAAAGTTTGCATTTATATAATATATGTGCATATACACACAGTATAAAACATTACGAACTACTGATTTCAAATTTGCTTTGTATATATACACACAGTACACAACATTACAAACTAGCACTGTCAAATCGATTAATCGCGATTAATCACATCTAAAATACATTTGTTTAGATAGTTTGTGTATGTACTGTGTATATATACACAGTGCACAACATTGCAAACTAGCGCTGTCAAATCAATTAATCGCGATTAAACAAATCCAAAATAAAAGTTTGTTTACATATGTGCTTACAACATTACAAACTAGTGCTGTCAAATCGATTAATCACAATTAATCGCATCCAAAATCAAATGTTTACATAATATGTGCGTGTACTGTGTATATATACACACAGTAAGCAATATTACAAACTAGTAGTGTTGGGTCCGAGTCCACCTAAGTCGAGTCCGAGTCGAGTCTGAGTCTTTAACCAATCGAGTCCGAGTCCAAGGAAACACTACTGTTTGTCAGTATCTTAACATTGTTTTAACCCAGGGGTGCCCAAACTCGGTCCTGGAGGGAGGTGTCCTACATAGTTGTCCAAACCCCCTGGCAGGTGCGTTGAGGGAAGTTGGGGCTAAACCAAGGACCAGGACCGAGTTTGGGCACCCCTGTTTTTCATCTTTACAACTAGAAAAACGCAATGTCAATTGAAATGTAAGAAAAGCAAACCTCTGTTGGATCTTGCCATTTTGATTTTTGATTTCACAACATCTCATAAGTGTCCAAGCTCTGTTTAGCAAACTTAAAGTCATGCAACAGACGTTATGGCTGATCTATGTAATGTGACATATTTCAGAGTGAAACAGGTTTTGGAATGTGATAAATTATAGGGCGGTCCTTGACTTTATTCATTGATATATAGTAAATGTATAAATTCAATGGTGGGGGTAAAGGAGTAAATATGGGTGAATGGGACCTTAAGAGCAGAAAATGCACCTTTTTCATTTCTGATTGTGGCTGTGTGTGTTTTGGGTTTTATATGACTTTTTTTTCTTGGATGAAAATGAGGCCGTGAGGGATAAACCTAGTCTTTACAATGGCACACACTGTGTATAAAGCCCTACATATACTTTCCATAAGTCACAGCAAACTCACACCTGTTTTATTTTTGAATGCATTTATAGTTACATTAATTACAATAAATTACATTATATAAACAAAAACTGATGATGTGCCATTGAATTATTAGAAAATCATTTTTTTTTTTTTTTTTTTTTAAAAAGTGAGTGATTTTCTCTTTTTCTTTTGTTGTTTGATGAATATTTATGACACGGTCGGTGGCTGCAGGTTTACGCTGCTGTCGCTTTAAGATCTGACGCACAGATCATATTTTGACGTATCCATATTTTCTCCCAACTGTTCAGGTTTATTTAAGACAAAACTGACTTCATTTATATGAATAGTCTCTAAGACGAGCATATGTGTAGCAATACAGACCCTATTAGAAGCGAAAGAGCACTCGGCATTTGCACACTGACTGAGAGGCGAGTTCTATGAGCGCGCTTTAAGTGTGTGCGCACATAAACCCGTCGGCTTTCAAGTAACCTACTGGACAAGACTGAAAAACACATGCAAATACTGAATATCACTTTCGTGATAATGCGTCAGTGAAATTTTCATCAACTGTCTCTGGACTCAGATGGACTCGGCATATTTTCAGAGTCCAAAAAGCTTGAGTCCGAGTCAAGTCCGAGTAAAAAGACATCCGAGTCCGTGACAAGTCCGAGTCGCCTAAAAATTGTACTGGAGACCGGACTCGAGTCCGAGTACGAGTCCGAGTACCCCAACTCTACAAACTAGTGCTAATTAATTGCATCTAAAATACGTTTGTTTAGATAGTTTATGTACTGTGTATATACACATAGTAAGCAACATTACAAACTACCGCTGTCAAATCGATTAATCGCAATTAATCGCATCCAAAATAAAAGTTTGTGTTTACATAATATGTGCGTGTGCTGTGTATATACACATAGTAAGTAACATTACAAACTAGCGCTGTCAAATTGATTAATCACAATTACTCATATCCAAAATAAAAGTCATGCCTTATAATGCTTTGACAATGAACAGAAAAAGAAATAATATCCAAATAAAAAAATATATTTCTAGAACCAATGTTGCTGAAAAAGTGAGCAGCAATAATAAATATTAATAATTAATATCCATTTTACACCATAAATACCACCCGTCTTTTAACACCTGACAGGATGTTTTAGTGATATATTGCCCTCAAAAACGCATATTTCAGATGATAATGCACACAAATGTGGTTGGTCACTTTCAATTTTAGTCAAACAATCTCTTCCTGTCCAAGTCGTGGGTTCATAAGCTAAAATCTAAAATCTGGAAAATGCTGTAGTACAAAGTCTGGCTACTAGGGATGAATGAATATTTATACTCACTGTCCTCTAGAGGAGTGAATCAATAAGGTGATCAGAGTGGACGTGGCAGGACACACACAGTTGAGGGCCAACATGGCATACTTAAACTCCTCCTCACAAACCACATGGTCTGCAAAACAAACACACAAGAAGTATTAATTCTCAGATTTCTGTCATGGAATCTGTTTTCATTGTGGAGGTATGTTCAATTCAAGCTAAGCTCTATTGACATTGTATTGATTACCAGGGAAAATAACAGAGATAATAAGTTTGTACAGGCATCCATGATGGCTGATGGGGCAAAAGGGTTTATAAGCATAACTATGCAGCTTGTAAGTTCAAGTTTTTTGGGCAAAAATGTGTAATTTTAGCTGCAAAATTGTCAGTGGCGAGATGTAACCTCACATCCTTTACTAGGAAGATACTAGGTTGACATAGTAAGTTGAAAAAGTACATATGGCTTTGCACAGACGAGCAATTTTATTGCACTTATCTAATGTTAACATGTATAATGTATATAATTGTGGGTATACTTTTAAATCAGCCTCCATTTTTAAGTTTATTCTAATGCAATGACTTACCCCATGTATGGACATCAACTGAAAATCTATGACAAGAACATTTTTATTTATTTATTTAATCACACTTATAATTAAACTAAATTAAATTAAATTAAATTAAATTAAATTAAATTAAATTAAATTAAATTAAATTAAATTAAATTAAAATTTTGATTGCATTTTAACTTCTAAATCAATATATATTACCATTACGAATTTTTTGGACGGTAAGAATTTTTTTTCCTGAAAGATGTCTACTTTTCTTACGAAGGCAACATTTATTCGATAAAAAAAAGTGAAATATTATTACAATTTAAAATAACTGTTTTCTAGTTTATTATATTTTAAATAGAAATTATTCCTGTAATGCAAAGCTGAATTTTCAGCAGCCATTATCATAATCTTTCATAAATTATTCACAAAGTTGTGCTGCTTTTTGTGGAAATCAGGATTTTTCAGGATTCTGTGAAGAATAGAAAGTTCAAAAGAACATCACTCATTTGAAATAAAAATCTTTTGTAACATTATAAATGTCTTCATTGCACCTTTTGATTTAATGTGTCCTTGCTGCATATAAGTATTAATTTCTAAAAATAAAATAAAATAAAATAAAATGCACTGACCTCAGACTTTTTAATGGTAATGTATAACCTTTTGACTTTTTTAAGCGTGCAAATCAAATCAAGCTGTTGTGATATTTGACCACAGGAACCTTGCTAATATAGCGTACAGAAAGGCAATCCCAGCAGAACATTAATTAAAACTCTCATTCCTCCTGATTAGTATTGCTAACCCATTTGCAGATCTCAACTCCCTGCATTTGATTTTAAAGACACATATCGCAGAGGTCAGAGCCTCTTGACGCCATTAACAGACTGTGAAATAAGGCGACGCCTGAGATCTCATGCTCCTTTACCTCCCCTGCTCAAAACAGCTGCCCTCTTAAACGGCCTCCACACAGCTGAGTGAACACACATCAGCTCCAGACCTCCGCTGCCATTTAAATGCCAGCCAATGTACCATAAAAACACACAAAGACAGACAGTTTAGAACAAGCGAAAAAGCAGAGGGCAGGAGAGGACATTTATGAATACTTAAGTGTACATACAGTAATGTTACAAAAAATGAATAACGCGTTCATCCGGAGAAAAAAATAGCAGGTAGGACACTAATGACTGTCTCACGGATGGAGCGCAATTTTCATGTGGCTTGTTAGCGGTGAGTGAAAACACATTTACTAATTTTGCTAATTAGGAAAATGAGTCAATAAAATTGCATTAGCATCGAGGAAAACATTGACTCCAGACGTGCATTTCGGCTATGTTTATACCATTTACTTCAATTTAATTCAATGTGGGCTTGGGCCAAAGTCAAAACATAATGGACAGGAAACCACTCTCAAAACATGAAAAATGATATTTTTTGAGCCGAATACGAGGTAAACCATCCAACACAGCTGCTCCTCTGAGGACTGTCTCTTTTGGTCTATTTCTTTTGGTCTATTTTTGGTTGTTTTGGAGATTTTACTCTTTTTTTTTTTGTTCATCAGAGGACGTTGACATCACCTCTAGGCTACGCAGCTTATTAAAAAAACAGTGTTTCTCTCACGGCAGGAAATAAATGATAGGATGCCGACTGTTTCCTCATCCTGTTGCTTTCTGCGTCTCTTTGTTTTGTCTAATTGAGAGGGAAGTGGCAGAGTCATTATTGCTTTATTAGGGTGGATGTGTTAACCATGTATGCTCGGAATTCATGATGTTGCTCTGGTAAAGCTGTTCTTTTTTTGTCTTAGAGTGTATTTAAGAAAAAACCAACCATTTTTAGCATTGCACAAATACTGCTGCATTTTCTTATATGAATAGTCTTTAACACCACAGGCCAGGAACAACCAACACAACCATAGCTGGATTTTACTGACATCTATTCAAACACGCTACTCGCCCAAGGAGAGAAGAATGCTCCGATTGTTTGAATAACCCGAGTCAATTCAGAGAAATGCGTAGGCAAAGGCACGAAGAAGGATTGAAGGTAAAATTGTGAAATGAGGAAAATCACAACGAGAGTAGGACTGATTGTTCTCTGTGGAACAAGTTACAAACTTTCTTTGAAGCTAAAATATGGTGTTTTTTGACTAAACTAGGCTCTTTTTTGTACCTTTTATCTCATATCTATTATCGTTTTTGATAAGAAGGAATGCACTTAAGTGGTTCGCAGGTGTACGATATAAGTACTAAGACCACTCATTTGCGTATCAACAGGGTTGACAGCTGTTAATGCACAATCACCGTTTTAGATCAACTAATTGTAATACTGTATAAGATTTTCAAAATGAAACCATAAATCTAGGCTACGTACTGCCGGTTTCAGAGCAAAACACTGATTTTAGGTTTAATGTTGAAAATTCATATTAAAAAAAATAAAATAAAAATGTACAGTTGAGGTCAAAAGTTTACATACACCTCGCAGAATCTGCAAAATGTTAATTATTTTACCAAAATTAAGAAGGATCATACAAAATGCATGTTATTTTTTATTTAATACTGACGTGAATAAGATATTTCACATAAAAGACATTTCAGAGAAAGACAAGAGAAGACAAGACAAGACAAGATTAAATAATAGTTGAATTTATGAAAATGACCCTGTTCAATAACACCTGATAATACTTTGTTGTTACCTAAACGGTCCACAGCTTTTTGTTTTGTTTTTTTTTTTTTTACTGCCTGCTGTTCTTCAGAAAAAAATCCTTCAGGTCCCACAAATTATTTGGTTTTTAGCACTGTATTTTTTTTGTGTGTGTATTTGAACCCTTTCCAACAATGACTGTATGATTTTGAGATCCACATTTCCACAACTGAGGGACTCATATGCAACTATTACAGAAGGTTCAAACACTCACTGATGCTCCAGAAGGAAAAACGTTGCATCAAGAGCTGGGGGTGAAAACTTCTGAACAGAATGACGGTGTCTACATTTTCCTTATTTTGCCTTAATATCTTTTTTTTTTCATTTAGTACAGCCCTTCAGAAGCTACAGATGATATTTGCATGTTTCCCAGAAGACAAAAATAAGAAAATTTACCCTGATCTTCAAATTCCAAAACTATTCACCCCCCGGCTCTTAACGCGTTGTGTTTCATTCTGGAGCATCAGTGAGTGTTTGAACCTTCTGTAATAGTTGCATATGAGTCCCTCAGTTGTCCTCAGTGTGAAAAAATGGATCTCACAATCAAAGTCATTATTGGAAAGGGTTCAGATAAACATAAATGCTGAAAAATCAAGGAATTTGTGGGACCAGAATGATTTTTCTGAACAACAGCAGGCAGTTTAACTGTTCAGGACAAACAAGGGACTCATGAACAACTATCACTAACCAAAAAACCAAGTTGTGGATTATTCTGGTAACACAGTATTAAGAATCAAACGTATGTAAACGTTTGAACAGGGTCATTTTTATAAATTCAACCATTATTTTCTCTATTGGACTATATCTTTTTATGTATCCTATTCAGGTCCGTACTAAACAAAAATAACATACATTTTGTATGATTTCTCTTATTTTGGTAAAATAATGAACATTTTGCAGATTCTGCAACTTTTGACCTTAACTGATTCTAATTGATAAGGCCTGTTCTTTTTTGTTTTGTCTTTAGGTTTGTCCTCATTGTCTTTGTAGCTTCATAAATAAATAAATAAATAAGGCTTGTTCTTTGAATTATTCCCCACGTCAGGCTGAAGTAGTGGAGGCAGCACTTGAAGACACACATTCACTCATAAAGATCAAACAGTGAATTAAAGACCTCTGTTCCTCCTCATGCGGACCCTTTCTGCTCGACCACTTCATCTCCTCCTCCACCAACTCCCTCATCTCCAGCGGCCTCGAAAAGCGCACGTTGACCTCGACTGAAGCGGGCCGCGGCACAGCAGGCTAGAGCACTGTGATAATTGTGTTTCTAGATTCCTTTTTTCTTTAAAGCTGCTGTTTTCGTCCCTGTTCGAAGAGTGCAGCAGTGAGAAATTGCGCTCATTCTGTGAACCCCAGCAAGATGGCAACAACAGTGCCACTTCTCTGTCATTAGCATTAATTAAAGCAGCATGCTGGTTATGTTTATGAATGACCTGACTGTTGATATAGCTACGCATAGCGCTGTGCTGAACTGGAAGATGCGAAGCGGCCAGTTACTATTTCCAAACATGCCCACGGAGAGGGAAGGAAAATCAATTAATGCAGCAAAAGTCAAACAAAACAAACAGCGGTCCAGAAGTCCCAGAATAGCAGTGCGAGATGTGAACAAAATGCTGTTCTCCTCAGATGAACCACTTTGTAAGCTTCTGTTGCATTGGTGCGAACATTAAGGTGCGATTAAGCTATTTGTAGAGCTGAAGTCAAATCTCCAGTTGTACTCATTTATGCCACCCACTCAACCACTTAATGCATATATTCCAGGCAGTGTCTCAACATGCCTGCCACACATAGAAAAACTGCATATTGATGCGTTCCGCCGAACTGTCAAGAAGCAAGCGCTCTGTAAACCACCAAGATGCCATGCCGCCCACAGGGGATAACCACCTCTGACTGATATGAAACATAAGTATATATATCACAAGTGTCATTTCAACCATAACTCTCAATAAAAGAAGCACATTCTTATTCAGAATCATGCTGACATGTTGCACCTAAAAGCAGATAAAACAAATATGTGGCAAATGCATCATACTTTTGGGAAAGTAAGTCCAGTGTTTAAATAGTCTGCTAAGACAGCTTCATATTTTTCATTTAAAATGATCTGACTATTTAAAATGATCTGTTATGCGTTCTGTCAATAATGATATTAAATAGTTCCTTCACAATCCATGGATTACTCCAAATTTTATTGTCAATATGTAAATTGCAATATTTTGTTTAAAAAATTACATTTGTTAAAAGGTTGACATATTTAGTAGGGTTTTTTTTACACTTATTTTGATGTGTTGACTAAAATACTAAAGTATTTACTTGACTATAAGTTTAACTTCAGTGTGTTGTGTGATAATACATTTGAAGTTAATAAACAGTCAAACCAAAAATTATTCAGACATCAGATATAATTTTTGATATACACTATCGTTCAAATGTTTGGGGTCAGTAAGACTTGTAATAGTCTTTAAAGAAGTCTCTTATGCTCATCAAGGCTGCATTTATTTGATTAAAAATATAGAAAAAAACAGTAATATTGCAAAATGTTTTTACAATATAAAATAATGTTTTTTTATTTTAACATACTTTAAAATAGAATTTATTCCTGTGATGAAAAGCTGAATTTTTATCAGCTGTTACTCCAGTCTTAAGTGTCACATGATCCTTCAGAAATCATTCTAATATGCGGATTTATTATTAGAATGATCAATGTTGGATAATATCAACAGTTGTGCTGCCAAATATTTTTTGGAACCTGTGATTTTTTTTTTTCAGGATTCTTTCATGAATAACAAGTTTAAAAAGTACAGTGTTTATTCAAAATATAAATATTTTATAACAATGTAAATTATTTATTATTAACTTTTAATAAACTTTTAATTATTAACTTAATACATCCTTGGTGAATAAAAGTATTAATTTCTTTAAAAAAAAATAAAATAAAATAAAATAAAAATAAAAATGTACTGACCCAAACAAACTGTATATTTTTACTAGTGGATGCAGGACAAGTGAGGATAGCAAAATAAATTGCTAAAAATTTGGGACAAAAATCATTCAGACAATTTGAACTGACCATGTTTTGCTTAAGTGTTTTTTCTTTAATTGCTAATGCAACCTTTTTACACCAGAGACTGAACAAAATTAAGCATTGATAATTGGTTGACCTAAATTACTATTATCTAATTGTATACTTAAACTTAACAGCTGACAGCTATTCAAAATAATTCATTTTTTGAGAGTCTAACAGAAGTACAGCATTATCAAGATGAATTTGTTCTAACACAGTTTAACTCTGAGTTCTTGTCATATTTTATTACCATTTTATAAACTATAGCGAATAAACTATGATAATCTGAGAAATGTTGAAGGTGTCTGAATAAATTTTAGTTTGACTGTATTTTAAACGTACGAAATGTGCTGCAACTTCATCGTTACGGCGCATTCACACGGGGCATCTACGTTAACGCTTCTCGTTTACTTTGAATGGGTGACGTCATGAATTGCAGAACTGAATTGTGGTTTTGTCATGTTTGTTACTGGCATTGTTTGTGTCAGAAGTTGAAAAATGTTCAACTTTTCAAGTGCCATCACAGATGTCAGCCAATCAGATCACCTTTATGCAAATACCCTGGCGCAGACACCAGCCAACCACATTTAAGCAACACCAGAAAAGTAATGTGATTGGCTGTTGTCATACACACCCTTCGTCATGTGTCAACACTGATGCCTCGTGCGAATGTACCGTTATAAATGTGTAATTACAAATATGTTTAAGTACATGATGTGCAAGTTTAAATAAAAATGACATTAAAGTGTATTTTAGTTTACCACAATTCCAGAGGAATCATAATTCAAAGACGACAGAAGTAATTATGAAATTGCATATAAAGAAATATATATAAAGAAATTACGTTTCTTGTGGAAAACATTTTAGGAATTTTCTCCATATAATGGACTTCTATGGTGGCCGCGAGTTTAAACGTCCAAAATGTAGTTTAAATGCAGCTTCAAAGGGCTTTAAATGATCCCAGCCGAGGAAGAAGGGTCTTATCTAGCAAAACAATCAGTTATTTTCAAAGAAAATTTACAATTTATATACTTTTACACCCCAAATATTCGTCTTCTCTAGCTCTGCGAGGCGACCTCCAGGTCAACACAGTTAGGGTAGGTCGAAAAAACTCCCATCTCATTTTCTCCTCCAACTTCAAAATCGTCCTACATTGCTGTTTCACCTTTTTTGTAAAGAGTGTTTGACCCTCATTGCACGTTCACTTTGTAAATACTGGGTTGGTACTTCTGCAGCGATGTGGGATGATTTTTCGACATATCCTAACTGTATTACAGATTACGGATTACTACACCAAAGATAAAGCTGTATTTCAAAAATATGTAGGTTTTTGGGTCATGAATTTTAGTGTCTGACAAAGCAGCAAGGAACAAGTCATCACTCAGATCTCGTTCTGTGTGACCAGCAGCTCTGGGTCTGTCTGACAGATTGTGTGATAGTGTGTAATCTGTGGTTGATCTCTGGGTAAAGCTCAGTGACTCTGCAGCTGCCTCAACCACTGACTCATCCTGTCCGTTCCTCCTCCGCCTTCTCATTGACCCTAAAACAAGCACCGCCACCACATGCTGGGCAGACCATCTTGCTCTCAGCATCACAACCGAAGGTGATGCGGCTTTACGGGTCACACAAATGAGGGTCTTCATGTAAATGCATCTTCTTCACATTTTTCATCTGCTGCTCAGTGGAGCGGCAGCGGCAGCTGCGATTTGGATCTCTAATCATTGCCTCACCTCACATCCTACTGCACTGTGAAATTCTTCATATCACTTCCCCGTAATCACCCAAAAATAACCCTCGCACACACACCACAGCAATCCCACAAACATGAGATGTGCAATATGCCACACTAAACAGGAGCATTATTGACTAGTCAACTAGCTGCTAAGTTATTAGCAGCACTGCTGTTTTAGTTAGCAACTCTCCAACGCTTGCAAGGAGGTCAATCGAATAAACACGGATACTGTTGGTTTCCAAATGGAGAGGAGCTGTGAAGAGAGAGGCTGGAGTGCAGTAGAAGCAGGTGGAGGGTGAAGAGAATTAATTTTCTTCACTTTTCTGACACAATCAAAGCTCAGCGGCTGATTGAGACAGCTGAAGCGAAGGCGGACGGGTACGGTTGCTTGTGACAATCCTAGCATTGTGCAGGAGAGCCTCGCAGAGCTGGAGGTTTGAGAGCGACACACGCTACCCTCAGCCCAACAAGTGATGCTTGATTGGCTGCGCTGTTGAACATGAGAGGGGCTCGGACTGCCAAAAACAGTCTGGGTGACTACGAGTCGCCGCTATCAGAGTTATTATAGTTTTGAATATTTCATCTCGTATTAGGTTGTGGGTTTCAATTTCAGTTTAGTTTTAGTTCGATTTAATAGTGCATCAATATCTTGTATTTTGTTTGTACGTTTTATTAATTATTTAGATTTTGCCTTTAGTACAGTTTCGTTTTTCACCTTTTTAAATCTGCGTACAATGAGTATAATGAGAAAAGAGGGACATATGCCTTAAATTATACTGAAATAAGCACTTTTGTCTGCTGATTTTAAGTACTGACAATTAACATTTCTCACATTAACAACTAGGAAGTAGTTAACTAGTAATTTAAAGCCTTTGAAGTGGATATACAGTACCAGTCAAAGTTTTTGAACAGTAAGATTTTTTTATGTTTTTTAAAGAAGTCTATAGATGCATTTATTTGATCCAAAGTACAGCAAAAACAGTAACATTTTGAAATATTTTGTATTATTGCTTTTTATTATATTGCTTTTTATTTGAATATTTTTAAAATGTAATTTATTCCTGTGATTTTGAAGCTGAATTTTTAGTTCCAGTCACATCATCATTCAGAAATCTAATTTGCTGCTCAAAAAAACAAACAATTTTATTATTATTATTATTATTATTATTATTATTATGTTAAAAACAGCTGATAAGATTTTTTTTCAGGTTTCTTTGATGAATATAAAGTTAATCTAAAAAGCATTTATCTGAAATAGAAATATTTTCTAACATGATAAATGTATTTATCATCACTTTTGATCAATTTAAAGCATCCTTGCTAAATAAAAGCATTAATTTAAATAATTTCTTTCCAAAAAAACAAAATTATACTGACTCCAAGCTTTTGAAAGGTATGTTGTATAGTGTTACAAAAACTTTATATTTCAGATTAATGGTGATCTTTGGATCTTTCTATTCACAAATAATACTGAAAAAATGTACTCAACTGTTTTAAATATTGATATTGACAATGATAAAAAAAATAGCATATTAGACTGCTTTCTGAAGGATCATGTGACACTGAAGACGGGAGTAATGATGCTGAAAATGTAGATTTGATCACAGGAATAAATTACATTTAAAAATATATTCAAATAGAAAACAGTTATTTTAAATAGCAAAAAAAAAAAAAAAAAATCAAAAAATTTTCAGAAAATTAAAAGAAAAGGAATTTTTTAAAAACATTAAACATCTTAAAAAACTTTTGACTGGTAGTGTAAGATGTAATGATATCAGAACTGTAATACAGTAATATAAAATTGGGGTCGGTAAGTCTCTTATGCTCACCAAGGCCACATTTATTTGATCAAAAATATAGTAAAAACAGTATCATTTTGAAATATTATTACCATTTAAAATAACAATTCTCTATGTGAATATATGTTAACATGAATTTTTTTAGCATCATTACTCCAGTCTTCAGTGTCACATGATCCTTCAGAAATTATTCTAATTTTGTGATTTGCTGCTCAAGAAACATTTCTGATTATTATCAATGTTGGAAACAGTTTTGCTGCTCAATATGATTCTTTAACGAATAGAACGTTCAGCATAAGAAATCTTTTCTAACATTATTAATGTTTGTACTGTCAGTTTTGATCAATTTAATTCACTGTTGCTGAATAAAAGTATTCTTTATTAAAAAAAATCTTACTGACCTCAAACCTTTGAACAGTAGTGTTTGTTTCTTCTTTTTTTATATTATCATTATCATATATTATCAGGATTGTTTTTTCAACACCCCCATTTTTATTTTATAAATATTTCTCACTGCTAGGTTCTAGTCCATGTAATAGTTTTCATTAATAATAACAACACTGGCCTCCATGCTCATAATCTGTAGCAGACATGGGGAATGGGAGGACTAGGAAAGTAAAAAGCATTATCCACATTTCCACAACTGAAGAGGGATATAAAGTGGGTTGAGTGTTGAAGGACACGGTTTCAGCGGGAAGGAGATTGGCTGATCAGCTGCCTCTCAACACACTCACACATGTACAAAGCGCATCGAATATCACACTCTCTACACCTGCATCCCTGAGAGAAACACAATTTGCACGCTGACCTGCGAACTTGATGTGGAACTTATTCTCAGGTTTGAGGATCTGCACGTAGAGAGGGCAGTTTGGGGCAAAGTCCTTCACGGCCCAAGCCCTAAGAATGGTCTGATGGTCCTGTGACAATGAAAAACAGAGAGAAAGAGAAGTGCATGAACAGAAGTATACCATTAGTCATAGTGTCTGCTTTTATGTACTAGCCATTACCCTCTTTACAAGGAAATTAACATCTAAAGTGCCTGACAACTAGGTGAATCTCATTAAAACATGTAGAGGTCATATTTCACAACAAAATCAAATGAAAAAATCTAGAAATTAGCAAAAAGAAAAAAAAAAGCCTATTTAGTAATTAAATGCTTTTTGTTATTAAGGTAATTGCAGTTACTGGAGAAAGGAAATTAAAGCTATAACTCAAAATTAGGCCATCTTCTCTTAATGCTAAATTTATTTAATGTTTATTTCTTCTGAATTTGGGTTGAAATATGACCCTGACAGGTTTTTTGACAGGCATCCAACTACGTTCTCAAACATCACTTACAACTGCCTTCAGGATAAATCATTTCACGCTGAACTGTCAAAATGTGAGATCAGTAGGGAGAATGTCAAAGAGTGAAAGGGAAACAGGCTAATAGTGGAGATGTTTGAAATTGCTGCTTCCTATTTTACGGATAGAAATGAGAGGGTTGAAAAGCAGAATGGAAAAAAGGTGAGAAAATTGAGTTGGAGGGGAACGTACAGCGGCAAAGCGGTCCACTTCAAACCGGTTGCTTAGGATAAAACAGGCCTCGGCATCATCCATCCTGTAGCCAATCGCGACGAAAAGAGACCAGAGAAACGGGACCAGGTTCCATAACGGGGAAAAAAGAAGGGGGAAAGAAGAGAGAAAGACAGTGAACAGAAGAGAAAAAAACAAACTGTGAGTTTCCAAAAGTTTTCAACCCTCAGAAAAAAATGAATAGGAAGTGTTCACCCAAAAATGAAAATTACCCCATGATTTACTCACCTTCAAACCAGTCTAGGTGTATATGACCCTCTTCTTTCAGATGAATACAATCAGAGTTATATTAAAAAATGTCCTAGCTCTTCCAAGCTTCATAATGGTAGTGAATGGCTGTTGAGATTTTAAAGTGCGAAAAAGTGCATTCATCCATCATTAAAAGTGCTCCACATGGCTCCTGGGGGTTAATAAAGGACCTTCTGAAGCAAATTAATGCATTTGCATAAAAAATATATCCATATTTAAAACTTTATAAACTGTAATCTCCAGCTCCGCTGTCGTATGCACGTTCACGAGACAGTGGTGTTCCAACGGATGTTGGACATAGGATGTTGGTAAACATGCTGACGGTGGAGGATTGGTACAGAAAGCCATGAGGAGACTGGTTTTCCTTTGGTGTGAACAAAACTTGGTTCTTGCTAGACTAGCATATTCTCACCGGAGCTTATGCTACGCCTACGTCCTACATCATGCACTGGAACGCCACTCTCTCGTGAATGTGCTTTTACGACAGTTAGCGGAAGCTAGTGATTACAGTTTATAAAGTTTTAAATATGGATATTTTTCGTACACAAATGCATCGATTCACTTCAGAAGGCCTTTATTAACCCATCAAAGCCGTGTGTAGTACTTTTTATGATGGATGGATGCACTTCATTGGACTTAAAAAAATCAACAGCCATTCACTGCCATTATAAAGCTTGCAAGAGCCAGGACATTTTTTTTATTATAACTCTGACTGTATTCGTCTGAAAGAAGAAAGTCATATACACCTAGGATGGCTTAAGGGTGAGTAAGTTGTAGGGTAATTTTCATTTTTTAATTTTCAACTATTCCTTTAATCTGTTTGCACTAGGACTGTCTGTCGATTACATATTATAATCTAATTAATTATATGATGTCTTGATTAATTAATCTAATTAATCGCTATATAAGTGTGACTATGAAAATACCCACAAAAGATTATTTAAAGCTATTTTTTTTGTGTTAAATGAGAACGTATCAAGTAGACATTACAAATTGTAGCTCTAGATATAAATGTTTTATTTGAGTCAACATAAAATTTATTACACAAAAAACAATTAGGCTGCAACAGCCTAATGTAAACTATGGAACATAAAAGAAGATAATTTGAGAAACATCTCAGTATTCTTGGTTCATATAATGAATGTCATTGTTAACAAAATAACTTTGTCACCAACAGTCTTCAAAATACTTTCTTTTATGTTCCACAGTGATGACAGAATTACATTTTCTTGGGTGAACTATCCCTTTAATTTATTATTTATTATTATTATATATTTATTATTTACTATTATGTGCAAGTACTTTTATGATATGAAGGACACTACAAGTGCAAATAAATAAGCACACTTCTTTTTTACTTCAGGTGGCTAGTATTATTTATATATTTACTCAGCAGGTCTTACTTTGCCCTCATTAGGTCCTGATCTTTGAGAGCAGATCCCTGCAGGTAGATGACCCTCTGAGCCCATAGCGGGATATGCAGTACCCTCCGCACCTGAACGTCCATCTCAGCGGGACATAAGATGACCACATAGTAGTCCTGGACATGATGAGCTCAAGTTAGTGAAAAAACGAGGTCAGACAGACACTGCAAGCTAATGAAACCCAGATCATTCGTACATAAATAGCTTGGTGAAATTAAATTGATGTTCAGTTAATCCTAGTACAAGAACCTCAGCTTCCAGCACTTCTGAAGAGGATTAACCAGCACACAGCAGGCTGTCTGAGCTCAAATTAGCATGGATGTACACACATTAACATGTGCAAGTGTACATACGCACACGCGTACTTACCTGCAGTCTGGGGTGCGCAAAGAACTCGTTGAGAAAGTCCATGAGTAGGTCTATCTTGAGACAGCTGACACACAACACCACATGCTTCTCGGTCTGGGCACGATAGCGACTGTAGTTCCCTCCGGACTTCTGTCGCTCCATCCACAAGAAAGCCAACTGTTCAAACTATGGGAAATCCAAATGAACAAAGCTTCATTAAGACGGTTTTACAAAGAAGCATCAGACTACACATAGCTTCAGTTGGGCTATCGCAACAGATAACGTCGGTCCTGGAGTGCCGCTGTCCTGCAAAGTTTAGCTCCAATCCTAAACAAACACCCCTGAACAAGCTAATCAAGGTCTTCAGGATTACTAGGGCTACAAGCAAGTGAGTTTCTTTTAGGGTTGGAGCTAAACTCTGCAGGACATCAACACCCCAGGATCGATGTTGCCTATCCCTGAGCTATCAGAACCTGAGATAACTATCCATGAAATAAAGTTCTGCGGGCAAACTACAACGTGGTACAGAGTCCACAAGACATCTGAACACGTCCTGTGGTCTCTGGCACCAAGACTAGCAGCAGATCATTGAGGTGGAGTCTCAATCAATTGCATTTGTTAGTCCAGCACACCCGATAGATCAGGGGTTTTCAACTTTGGCCCTCGAGGTCCGCTTTCCTGCAGAGTTTAGCTCCAACCTTGATCAAACTCACCTGCCTGTAACTGTCTAGTAATTCTAAAGACCTTGATTGGCTTGTTCAGGTGAGTTTGATTACGGTTGGAGTTAACTCCGGAGTTAACTCAAGGTCCACCGGAAAGTGGACCTTGAGGGCCAGAATTGAGAACTCCTGCCATAGATGCTCAATCCTATTGAGCATAGTTCCTCAATCCTGCTCCTGGGGACCCACTGTCCCACAAAGTTTTTTTCCGACCTGCTTCAGCACACCTGGCCTGTGACTTTTCCAGTGATCCTGAACCTTGATTAGCTGGTTCAGGTGTGTTTGACTAGGGTTGAAGCAAAACTCTGCAGGAAAATGGGTCCCAAGGAGCAGGGTTGAAGACCTATGGTATGAAAGAGGCCACTGCCATCAGGGAACACCATTGCCTGGAAGGGGTGAATGTGGTCTGCAAGCATGTTTAGGTAGGTGATACATGTCAAAATAACATTCACGTAAATGCCAGGATCCAAGGTTTCCCAACAGAACATTGTCCAGAGCAAAACACTGCATGCATTAGCCTGCGTTCTGTTGCCATCTCTTCCCCAGTTAAACAACATACAGGCCATCCACCTGATTTAAAAGAAAACATGATTCATCAGACCAGGCAACCGTCTTCCACTGCTGCATGTAGGGGCGGTTCATATCGGGATGTATGCTAAAACTGTTGTATGTGGCGCCCTAACTAGAAAAGTTTCCACCAGCTGCCAATGGATTTATGGTCCAGTTGTGATGTTCACATGCCTCATTACAGGTACTTTCTGCAGTACACTGATTGGTCTACGCAGCACCATATGAAGCAAAATGTCTGTTCTGACACCTTTCTATTATGGCAAGCATTCATTTATTCAATAATTTGAGCCTCAGTAGCTTTTCTGTGTTTGGACCAGATGGGTTGGCGTTCGCTCCCCACATGCATCAATGAGACTTGGGCACCCATGACCCTGATGCCAGTTCACCAGTTCTTCTTCTTGGCACCAGTTTTGGTAGGTACAAACCACAAGACTTGCCGTTTTGGAGATGCTTTAATCCAGTGGTTCCCAACCACGTTCCTGGAGGCCCTCTAACACTGCATGTTTTCTATGTCTCCTTAATTAAACACACCTGATTCAGATCATCAGCTCATTAGTAGAGACTTCACGACCTGAAATGGGTGTGTCAGACAAAGGAGAGACGCAAAATGTGCAGTGTTGGGGGGCCTCCAGGAATGTGGTTGGGAACCACTGATCTAGTCATCACTATTTGGTCCTTGTCAAAGTCCCTCAGATAATTACACTTACCCATTTTCCTGCTTCCATCATGTGAAATTCAAGAACTGATTGTGCACTTTCTGTCTACTACATATCCCCTCTTTTGATAGGTGCCATTGTATTGATATAATCAATGTTACTGATTTCACCTCTCAGGGATTTTAATGTTGCTGATCAGCGTATGTTTGTATTATTTGTCACCCTACATTTACACACAATTTGTACTTATACTTTTACTTGAGTGAATGATTTTACTAGGGTATCTGTACTTTTACTCAAGCACTTGATCTGTATACTTCGTCCACTGCTGGTGTGTAGATATTGGTGGTGATGTGGATCATGTTGGTTGTCTTGAGGATTGTGTGGGTGATATTGGCACTGAGGTTCTTTTATGTGTTTCTGTGCAAAAGCACTCAGACGCATGTTTAATAGGAGGCGTAAATGTCTGACAGAAGCGCTTTGCTCCCGGTATTGAGTACATAAAGGGATTCTCAGCTAAGATTCGAGGTGTTTTATTGCGAGTCGTGGGTAATATCTGCAATTCAGTGGCTTTCAGGCAAAGGGTGTTTGGGAATTGAGATTTGGCACTGTTTAATTGCAATAGAAAAGCTTCGAATAAAAAAACTCATTGCAATGTGTGCACAGGGAGCGATGGGATACGGCGGCTGCTGTCAGTCTGTGTGGCGAGATGGCTCTCTGTGGGCCATGAGCCATACTGGAGATTTCCCCTGTCAGGCCAGAAACAAACACAGGCTCGGCCGTAACGCTCGCGCACCAGCTGCGTGTGGGGGGCAGCAGTAAATGTCAGCTGGTATTTGTGGATGAAAAGAGTGGGAGGGCCTCGCTGAAGCCACTGCCATTTCCTGTGTGACGGAAACATACCACCTTCCCAGAGAGGACGCTGGCAGGGAAGCCCTCACATCACACATGAAAGACAAGCTCGCTCTCATCTCATTCTCTCCTCAGCCCCGCGGGAGGCTCGCGCTCGTGAGCGGGTGTGTGCGAGACTTGTTTGGGTGAGTGTGTCTCAGTAATACAAGGTATATGTTGAAGTGGGATGTGAATCGTGTATCATTAAAGCTCTGTGTACATGGAAGCGCATCTCAGCGTACGTCTGTGCGTTTGTGCGTGTCAGACTGTGAAAATCACCAGCTGTGACGCGTCTCATGGGGCCTTAAACACAAAAGTGATTCGGCTCAGTGCTTTTGTCATCATAACCACATAACATTTGCATAAAATGTCTACCAGTTGAAATTATGTGAAGTTGTGTGAAAAGAACAATGCAGAACTACTGTTGAGGAAACTGAGTGAAGTCAAGATAAAATACTTCCTTTCATTCACTAGGATCTCTGTAAATGTTTCAGAGTAATTCACAAAATGTACCTAAATTATGCACAGTTTCAAAGCTCTTCATGAGAACTTGCTGAAAGCTTGATGTGCATATCAAGTGGGACGGACGTATTTTATTAAAGTCATGAACTGCCCTTTTTATTATTTTGTACTGTTCTCTGAGGTCCACCTATAATATTATTAAGATTTTTACATCAAAAACATCATAATTTATGATGACTGAATGACTTTATGACTTTATGAATTTCACTGCTATGACTGGCTAATAGTTGTGTATGTTTGACAGCCTACATCCTTCATAGATGAATGCTGCGGTGATTTATAAAAACACATGAACACTCAGTACATATCAAGCCATCTGTAATAATAGACAAAGCAATAGTGAACACATAAAAATAACAGTTACTCACACTTGTAACACACAACCTGTCATTTTGGCTGACTGGCTTCAATATAGGCTGATTTTAAACTAGCGACAAAGTTTCGAGTTTTGAACTTACAGGGTGTTTTTATAGTACAATGCCCTATTTTAAGTTAAACGATCAAGGGAATTTAGATTTTTCAGTTCATGACCCCTTTAAAATGACTTGTGTATGAATTTATAGTTTGATATGAATTACTGAATTTGGCAGTGTAAAATATATACATTGTAGAATATATAATTAAAATAAATTGTTAAGTATAATCAAATTAATCAAATCAATTTTGTCTAGCTGATTAAAAAAATAAGAAATGAAAGTTAAAAACATTTTTGAAATATTTTTCATCATATCACTTTTTACAGTGAACCTGGCATTGAGGCAAAGATTGGGGCAAAAATACAACCAAAATTAATTAAAAATGCCTCAACAATTTGAGCTGTAGGGGCAAAATAGCTCCTTTATGAGCTTATGTTTTTAATATATTCACCAAGTTTTAGTGTTTTTCTCCCCAAATATCAGTACAGCTGCAAATCTGATAACGATTTTATACAACAGTCCAAATAAAAAAGTTAATTAGCAACTAAAAAAAAATGTAAAATGACCTGTTTTAGTTCTTCACTGACAGTAGTTTCAAACAAAGCATAACTGTCATAACTGAATGAATCTGTGTTTTTAATAAATCAAGTGAGTGAATGATTCAATGACTCATTCATAAAAACACTGCTTCATTGAATGATTCAGACTCATTCAGACTTTTTTGGCTGTCTATTGTTTTAGTTTAATTTTTACAATATAGTGTACGATTTCCATACTCAGAATTTTATATTTAAAACATTAACAAGATTTTTATGCAATTATAAGTGCAGTGTATGAATTTATGCCACTTATGGCATAATAATTCTGCATAACTTTGGCTGAACTAAACAGTAAATACAGTGCAATTATGGATTTTGTTGATGTTGATTTCATTTAATTAGTAACAGCCCCAGAGTGTCTTATTATTATAATTGAATTTATTGGTTAAAATGTATGAATCTGACAAAAAGATGATGCATTAATGCATGAATTAAGTATGCATTACCTTTGCCCTTATTAAGTAACAACTGCATCTGAAAAAATGTAAAAAATTTTAGCACTAACAGTGACATAAAAGGAAGAGAGGAAAAGTGACTGTCTGTACTCATTATTAAATGTTTACTCCAGTATTTCTCACTCAACCACAGATGTGCCTAAGATCAGTTGCTCCCTTTGTCAACACTGCTTGACTAAAAATATCCAAATGGGTAAAATGCTGTCTTCCATGCTTCTTGTTTTGGGCTGCAAGATGCCAAAATATTGCTATGATTATTACTGCCTGATTATACAGACACAGAAAATGATAATTTACAGAATTCAACAATGCATTAAATGTGGATGTCACAAGTGTGCATATGACATGCTTACATGTGTGCATATAAGTACAGTAAACTTGCTGATATTCAGACAAAGAGGAGGCAGCGAGTGTGATATTGAAATAATCAAAATGTTCAATAAACTTTAATTAAAATAATGAGTTACACACAATATTGGCAGTTACTTTTTTTGCTTTTGCTCAACAAATGAAAATAGTTTCAAACAAAGCCTAGCAGAAGTGTTATGCATCACCGAGCAAAACACAGTGGGAATCAGTGTTTTTCAATAAAATGGTTGAGTGAATAATTCAGTGACTAACTCTTAAGTACGCTTGTTTAATTCCCGAGTCAGTTGATGAATTATTCAGTGACACATATTTATATAAATGATGAAAATGAGGAGAAGGATGAGCTGAAATTGTCTGTGTGTATTTTATTTACCTGTATTGGTAGGACTATAAGAGCCACACAGATCATGATGACGACCAGCAGCTGAGAGGGCCAAATCTGAGGTGTAACATCACCAAATCCCACCGTTGAGAAGGTGACAACACAGAAATACAGAGAATCAAAGAGCGTCAGGTTGTTCCCTGCTCGTTCCAAGTGCTGAATACCACAAATACTGGAAAAGAGAGAGAAAAGGTACTGAGAAAAGCTCACATGTGGATTTAACGCCCTAGTTCACCCAGAAATGAAAAGTCTTCCTGTTGTTCCAAACCTGTATGATGTTATTTTAAAAGCTTTGTAGAGCCTGACAGATGTGGTCACTACGAACCGTTGTATTCTTGAAAAATTTCAATTTGTGTCCCAAGGACAAAAAAATAACAGCATATGGGTTTGGACATTGCAGTGAATAATCTCTGAATAAACTATTCCTTGAAAGCCTTTTCAGGTGGACAGGTTTGCAGGGATTTGCATGTGTATGGAAAGCCAGAGGGTTCATATCATCAGCTGTTGGTTTGGAGCAAACTGTGATAAACACGAGCCAAAGCACAATAACTGTGTGGTGAGCCACGCGCAGGACGGCATGATGCGAACCCTGTTTTTGTGTCCGCGTGTGGGTTATCTTTCAGTACAGCCAGTGTATGTGTGTATTTGCTCGGTGTTGAAAGGCCGTTTGAGTCAACATGCAGCTGTCAGTGGTGAAAAGGTCATTCATTTCTCCCCCTTCTGTTTTACAAACGCACCGCTACCCTGCAAATTCAGCAACTCCCTGCTATTTACCTCATGGAACAAGAGAGCACACACACACAACATGATGTTTAATTAATCAGCACTTTAGAAACATCATCTTGCCACCTCTGACCAGTCACACAGACAGCGGCAACCATCGTACCAGCTCCCAAAGTACAATGCAAAAAGACCCTTTTCTACATTTTACATCTAATCATAAAATGTAGTTTTATGCAATCAATGTCCTCTCTTACTAACAAATTAAAAAAAAGGAAGAGAAGAAATATAGCTGCAAGCAGCAATTACCGGGGTTCAAGCGTTTTAAGGTATTTAAGGACATTATTAAAAACTAAATCAATGATTTAAAAAGCATTTTTGGCAAATACAGCTACTTTACCATTCAAATATTATGTTTTTTAAAATGGTTATGACTATTATAGCACCTGATCTCCTTAAAACTTTGCATACTGGCATCTTTTTTGGACATCTCATTTCGGAACAACTTTGCATCTAGAACCACTGCTGTCAATCAGATTGTTTGTTAAATGATTGAGGAGTCCTGTCATATGATACAAATATTATGTTTTTTAAATGGCTATGTCTGTTATAGCACCTGATCTCCTTAAAACTTTGCATTCTTGTTTAGAATCACTTGTCTCATGTGCTCAGCAGGTTACGTGACGTTTTGAGTGTTCCTTTAGGCTTTACAGGACTTGGGGTAAATTTGGATAGGCCCCTTTTCTAAACAACCCTGTTATAGCCTCCCAAAGAGAAAATTTCAACATTTTTTTTGATAATTCAGAGAATTGTACTTCAATTCCAGATTCCATGATGTACAGCTGTTTACGCCCTCGAAAAATGCAATATCGCCACCCCAGTGGCCGATTTCTTTCAAATTTCTCTCAGACCTTTGGGGCTGTGAGTTGAACAGGCCCACTGAGTTTCGTTCTGATCGACCTCCATTGGCGGCCATGTTTTTTGAAATGCGCACATGTCCTTGTAGACACTTATGGCACTTCGGACCAAGACCGTGCACATGATTTTCATGTTGATAGGACAAATGGTTGTGCAGTTACAGCCATTTTAGTTTTTTCCCCTCTTATAGCGCCACCAATTGGCCAAGCTCTATGACTTTTTCCTGCAGATTGAGCTCATACATAAGTGTTCTGAGTTTGGCTAAGTTATCTCATTCTGTTTAGGAGTTATAGGCATTTTACTAAAAGTGGTCCCTTTGCAACAGTGAGTCGAAAGTTCAACTTTTTTTTGATAATTATTGATATTCACTCTCCAGAGAAACTTTCCGCACTGGTTTGGCTCAGATTGGGTGAAAAAAACTAGGACTAGCTTGTAAAAGTAGTTTTTTCAAAAAACACAAAATACCCGAAAATTTCAAGCCGTGGCAACAACACAAGACACTTGGGCCTGCAACTGATGTTTAGGAGTTATGAGCAATTTCATACTTTTGATCGCCCCGCCATGCTGATTGGGGCGAGCCGTAGGCGTGATGCATAACACGTAGGCGGTGTAAGTACTACCATCTCTCCAAGTTTCAAGTCTCTACGACTTACAGTTTGGTCTGCACGATTAGTTTTACATGGAGATCCGTGACCATTCTGACAATTACAATAGGGTTTCAGTGCTACACCCTTAAACATCAAATATGCCTTAGTTTATGTTCCAAGCAAAAACAAGCAAAGAGAACTTGACACATATGAATACAAATAGTATTAGTATTCATTTCTTTGAAAAACAAATTACTGACCTAAACTGTATTTCTATATATATACAGTGCCCTCCAATAATATTGGCACCCTTGGTAAATATGAGCGAAGGTGGTTGTGAAAATAAATCTGCATTGTTTATCCTTTTGATCTTTCATTTAAAAAATTCACAAAATTCTAACCTTTCACTGAAGTGAAACGATGGAAAGTAGAAGGAAAATCTCATTATCACATTGGCCACAATTATTGGCACCCAATTACTTCAACATCCTTTTCCCAAGATAACAGCTCTGAGCTTTTTCCTATAATGCCTGATGAGTTTGGAAAACACCTGAGATCAGAGACCATTCCTTCACACAGAATCTCTCCAGATCCTTCAGATTCCCAGCTCCATGGTGCTTCTTCTCTTTAGTTCACCCCACTCATTTTCTGTTGGGTTCAGGTCAGGGGACCGGGACGGCTAGGGCAGAAGCTTCATTTTGTGCTCAGTGGCACATTTTTGTGTCGATTTTGATGTTTGTTTTGACTGTCCTGATGGAAGATCCAACCACGACCCATTATAAGATTTCTAACAGAGGCGCTCGGGCTTAGATGTTTTATCTGTTGGTATTTGAGAGAATCCATGATGCCATGTATCTGAACAAGACGTCCAGGACCTCCGGCAGAAAAATAGGCCCACAACATTAAAGACCCAGCAGTATTTTTAACCGTGGACATGGGATACTTTTTATCCATGTTTGCACCAAAACCATCTGGAGGGTTAGCTGCCAAAAAGCTCATTTTTAGTTTCATCTGACCACAGAAGCCAGTCCTGTTTGAAGTTCGAGTCATGTCTGATAACTGAATATGCTGGAGTTTGCTTTTGGATGAGCGAGGAGGATTTTTATTGAAACCCTTCGGAACAACATGTGGTGATGTAGGGGGTGTTTGATCATTTTGTTTTACAATCTCAACTAAATCTCCGCAGTTCTCCAGCTGTGATCCTTGGAGAGTCTTTGGCCCTTCAAACTCTACTCCTCATCATGCATTAGGACAATATAGACACACATCCTCTTCCAGGCAGGATTTGTAACATCTTTAGTCGATTGGAAACTCTTAATTATTGCCCTGATGGTGCGATTTGCAATGCTTTAGCTTTTTTCTAACATCAATTTTCTAATTTATGAAGCTCAAACATCTTGTTCTGCACATCAGTACTATATTCTTTGGTTTTACTACTTATGATGGATGATTAAGGGAATTTGTGTTCCTCATATTTCTAATCCTGTGGAACAGGAAGTCATGGATGGACAATTTTATGCTCCTAATCACCTTGGTATGCTAAAAAAACGTTACTATGAATGGAAATATACTTCAGAGATATACTACTTAGACAAATTTCTTGGGGTGCCAATAACTGTGCATGCATTGGAGAAAAACATTTATTTCATAATGAGATTTTCACCCTACTTTCAGTTGTTTTACTTTAATGAAAGGTTAGAATTTTGTGAATTTTTTGAATGAAAGATCAAAAAGAAAAACATTGCAGGATTTTTTTTCACATCCGCCTTTGCTTATATTTACCAAGGGTGCCAATATTAGTGGAGGGCACTGTACTGTATATATATATCTAATCAGTCCACATTATGGGAAAAAAAGGCCATGTTTTTGTTTTTCTCTCACCAGGTGAAGATGAGGCAGAGCAGGGTGCTGATGAGAATGAGCACCTGGTTGAACATGGCCGAGTGTGTTCGCTGAATCGCTCTGTGCAGGTCATTCTGAAAACAACATGAAGGAGGAGAGAAACAGGAAGATAAAAGAAGGCAGAGATGAGAGACTGTGAGACGTTCAATAACATAGTGCCATTGTGTTTGTACTTATGATAAAAATCCAAAAACAATCATCAAGAGCGCTGGCAAATTCGATAAGCAGCAAGCTTTCAGCAGCAGTGGACAGATACAATCAGGAAAAAAAGGCATGAGGAGGAAGTGAGATAGAGATGGAGAGGAAAAGAAGAGCTTTGTGATGAAAGTGGATACACACTGACACAATTGCTCTGGAAGAAAGGACCGAAGATAGGCTTCATTTCTTACAATCATGTTCTCAAGAGCGTGTTTGGCCAGCCAGCAGTTCAGGAAAACAGGAATGAACAAGTTTCTGAGGGAGGGCAAAATCACCTGATTGGAAAGAAAAAGCCTTAATTTACTTCAATTCAAAGAGTTTTGTGATACAGCTGTAACACACAATACAGTTTCCAGCACCGCAATTCAGGAGCACCGCTGTGTCCATGATGAATCTTCAGCATCATGGCAAAAATACACATATTTTAGTTATATTAGTCTAAGCATATGTAAATTATGAAACATGACAGCTTTCTGTTGCACTGCTCTCACTGAGTGCAAGCAACAATAAACATACAACACAATGTGCAGTTCAATTCACTAATGAATCGCTCAATTAGTGTGGTTCTGTTTAATGAATTAGACTATTTAAACAGAAATTGTCAACCTGAATCATGAACTGAATCAGTCATTCAACTCACTTTCTCACTGATTCAGCTTTCAGGATTATTCACATGTCACCATAGGTAAAGACTGTTATGAAAATAATGCTAAAAATGCAAATTTGGAAATTAATCAGTCTATACTGATTTGTTGTAATAATAATGATGGTAAATAAACAAACAAAATAAATTTAGCTGTTAGTAAAATATAATTTTTATGTTTAATAATAATAATAATAATGCCAGAATTAACACTTTTTGTAATTGTTAGTAAAATAAAATTATTACTTTATAATATAATGTTTAACAAAATTAAACAAAAACAACAATACTGTCAGAAAATAGTTTTTAAATTGTTAGTAAAATTATTATTATAATTATTATTATTGTTTAAAAAAAATGTTTTTAACTGTTAGTAAAAAATATGATTATATTGTACTATAATATTATAATTATTATAATATAATAATTATTATATTGTTTAATAATAATAATAATAATAATAATAATGCAAGAATTAAAATATATACTATAATAATATATAGTATACTATATAATATGATGTTTAACTAAATGAAACAACAATAGTACTGCCAGAAACTAAAGATTTTAAATTGTTAGTAAAACATTTATTATTATTATTATTATTATTATTGTTGTTGTTGTTGCTGTTTAATCATATATAAAACAGAACCCAAAGCTTTCTAATTGTTAATACAATATAATACTTATTATATTTATTAATAATAATAATAATGATAATCAAATATGCTTTGTAATTGTTAGTAAAATTATTATTATTATTATTGTTTAATTAAATAAAAAACAAAAACAAAAACTAAATATTTTTCTAACTGTGAGTTAAATATAATTATATACTCTTTAATAAAGCTTTGATATAGTAAATAATAATAAATATTATTGTTATTATTGTGTTCAATAAAACATACTACTACTACTACTTATACTAGTACTAATAATAGAAACAAAATTGTAATTGTTAGTAAAATATAATTATTAATAAATTATATAAAAATATATATTTATAAATAAATGATACGGTGTATAAATTGTGTAACAAAGTTAAACAACAACAACAACAACAACAACAACAAAAACCTAATAATAATAACAATAATAATAATAATAAATAAATAAAATAGTTACAGAAACAGAAACAATATCATGGTGAAGCAGTCCATGAAAATCCCGTTGACTTGTTGTACTCACAGTGATCACGAAAGGAACGGCGCTGATCATCTCCAGAACGAACGGAATGCGCAACACTTGCTCCCAAACGTTGCCCTGGAAACAAGGACTCTTGTCAGGGTCAAGAAACACTATTGTGTGTGTGACCTCTCAGATTAAACGATAAAACGCTGCTTTGATTGGGTTTGATCCATTGAAAAACAGCAGGGTTAAAGGTCACTCCCCTCGCCCCCCTTGGGAAATATGTTTCATTTATCACTTGCAGTTGAGCCTGTGGCTGAATTAAGGTGTTAAATGTCTACCATATTTTACAAGCTGGATGTATGTTTAGGTCTCACCCATGTGGGCCCTGCGTGGGTGAAGAGGCCTAGATGGTTTGGCAAGAAATCAATGCAATACAAAGAGCGTGAGAGATGTGCTGATGCAGGTTGTGCTCATCGCAAGGGGATCAAACGAGATGTAGGAGACTCTAAGAGATCCCTTCACTATCGGCGTCCGGAGGACAAACATGCCTTCTGCTTTCCCTACCCACTTAGTCCCTTAAAAACAGCTCAACGCACATGATTGATTGCCACTGGCGAACTCTTCGTCTATCAATCGTTCTCTATCACTGTTGGAAAAAACAGGTCAAAACAGCTAATGGTGGTTAAGCTTGTTTTTGTAGGTTGCTTGTTGCCTTAACCAGCTCGACAAAGATGAAGTTAATGACCAGCTTTGAACATCTAGGATCCATATGGAAGCAGCTGCCATCAGAAGCTGGTTTTAGATGGATAGCTTCTCCGTCTCATTTCGTTTGAGCTTCTCAAATACACTTCGAGGTCTGGAGATCTATTATATTCAGGGTGAACGAGCAATCTATAAAGTCTACGGGACATGATATTAAACATATCAGCTCTGCTTGTTAATATTTATTACATGAGCTAACGTAGGCTGAAGTGATTTGCTGAAAGGCAAATGTTAGTAAATGAGTGCTATAATAGCATTCATGCTCACACATTGGTTTAGTCGTTTGTGTGGTGAGTGTCTATTTACAATAAGTGCAAATAGCCCACCTTGTTGGCAGAGGCTATTTAGTATTTAGAGGCTATTTTGGCTTAAGTGGCAAAGCTAATGACAGTAACCTTTCGCCGCAATAGACCTGAGTTCAAACCTTGACCTGAGTTTGCCGAACTCTTTCTTCTCCCTTTCTTCACATCGGAAAGGAAGAAAGTGAAGAAAGCAATCGAAAAGTGGAAAATAAAGTGCCTCATGGTAGTTTATGGGTTAGGGTTAGAGGTACGTGTAGGAAGCACTTTATTGTCCCAATAAAGCAGCATGCATTTAATAATTGCAATAAAAATGAAAATGTACAATTTTTGTTATTATTGCATACTGTTTCATAATGTACTACACAACCTGGTCTCATGATGAAAACATACCTGTTGGAACGTTTTCATCATGAGACCCAAAATACATGCCAATAAGTACCTATTACTGCAGTTTCCAACAGAAATGTCTTTTCTTTTCCGGAACAAATGAACGTAAATATGATACATTTTTTGTGATGTTGGTTTTGCATGCGTCACTGCAGTTCTGACTTGAAATATAGTGTCGCTATAACTCTAAAGCTCTGTGACATTTTAAAGGGGTCATCGGATGCCCATTTTCCACAAGTTGATTCTTTAGGGTCTTAATGAAAAGTCTATAACATGCTTTGGTTAAAATTTCTCCATGGTAGTGTAAATAACACCTTTTTTACCTTGCCAAAATCAGCTTTGCAAAATCATCCTGTTCTGGTCGAGGTTGCTTTAAATGTTAATGAGTTTTGCTCGCCCCGCCCCTCTCTTCTCTCTGTGGAGTGTCGAGCCTGTTTATTTTAGGCGCATTTAGCCACTAAACTTGCTAACTAGCACATTATTAGGAAAGGCGATCGCAAAGATTCATAAAAACCCTTATACTCACTTCTGCTGTAAGTGAAGCTGGATCATAAATGACAGATATATGTAGATCGGGAGGCGCATTTCCTTCACAAACAAATGTAATCCACTGCATCTTCAGCGGCTCACATTTGGGGAGTAAATGACGACCACTATGTTCATTATTACATCCAGCAACACAACATCTCAATCAGAGATATTCTTGTCTAACTTACATCCCTGCTCCGGCATCGAAACAATGGGGGTCGGACTGTTACAGCTGACAGGTCTGAGGCAAGACGCTCATGTCAATCAACTATCGTGGGAGCGGCATCCTAAGTACAATTCTGTGCTGGCTGAGCTACCAAGAAAGCTTGTTACATCTGGAAAGCGAAACATATTGAGTTATAATAACTGTGTACGAAAACGATCACAAGTGCTTGCTGCTTTACCGCCTCTAATGTAAATTTCTGTTGGAAACGGCAGTGATATGTACTGTACTTATTGGTACGTATTTCGCTTTTTCCCGAAAACATTCCCACAGGTACATTTTCGTCATGAGATCAGGTTGGTACTACAACACTGAGATACGAATATCTGCCACTTCAAGTAGTATAAATAGCATCTAACTAATATTATTGGAAAGAAAATACTGCTATTTTTACATAATGTAAATAGAATACAGTAGTTAACATTTGAAGTGGATCAAAACCTTTCATTAAATTTGTCCTAAAACCAAAAAGAATACACTGTAAAAAATAAAAAAAACACAATTTGTTGAGTCAGCTTAAAATAATTTGTTACCCTGCTGCCTTAAAATTTTAAGTTCAGTCAACTAAAATAAGTTTAGTCAACTTGAAATGTTAAGTTGTACTAAGTAACAACTTAGATATTTGTGTTTGCTAAACTTAACCAGAATGGTAAGTAACCCAGCTGCCTTAAAATTTTAAGTTGATTCAACTCAAGTTTTCACTTAGTATAATTTAATGTTTCAAGTTGAATTAACTTTTTTTGAGTTGACTGAACTTAAATTTTTAAGGCAGCCAGGTTACAAATTATTTTAATTTGACTCAACAAATTGTTTTTTACAGTGTACCTGTTCTTGTCTTAGGACAACTTTGATGAACTTTTTTTGATCCACTTCAGATGCTGACTACTATATATCGCTAAGAAAATATGCGTTATATACCCAGATAGCACACGTACATCTGCAAGATGTCTGTTAAAGATCACTTGATCTGGAAAGCATCTGCTGTGTACAAACATCTGACAGACGTCTGTAAGAAGTCAGTTTTACATACATTTTATATCATAAACATCTTAAAGACATCTAATAGACGTCTATTTGACATCTATTAATGACAGAATTTTAATCTTAGGGTGAACTAACCCTTTAGACTACTTTTTGTGAAAGTTAGCGTCAGTTAGCACCTGCTGGTAGAAGTCGTAGCTAACAAAGCCTGTTTCTTCTTTGAAGTTCATTCAAGAAGATGTGTTTTTTGACTAAATGAAAGTCAATAAAATAGGCTTGCAGCTAGCACTGTAATGAAGGTAAATGCTAAAAGATACAGATAGCTCTCTCCAGGTATTACAGACCTCTTTGAAAACAAGAGGGTCTCATAGTGTACTAGGGATAAAACCATGGGCACATGTGTTGTTTGACTCACCTTGTAGCTGAGGTACACCAGCAACATGGTCTCTGAAAAACTGATGAATGCAACAAGCACCTGGAGAGAGGCGAAAATAGACAAACAGAGAGACAAAAAGGGACAGAGATGAGAGAGAAGCAGAGGTTGTGTAGGAAGAAACAGCAGGGGCAGCGTGTTTCACACTGTCTGAGAATAAATGGCCAAACTGAGGGCAACACAACAATGGCAAATGTGTCTGTGCGTGTCTTTCAACCACAGACGCTTTTATGTAGCATGGGTTGATTTTTATTAAAGCTAACGGGTTTTTGTTATATGAAGGTCACAGAGAAATTTCCTAGAAATCGTGAAAATGTTTCATTGTTTATTTTTGCTCCTTTTACATTTTATTTTGATTGTTATTTTTTACTTGATCACGACTCTTAAAATATTAAAATAAATGTGACCTCAGTCCAAATAATTTTGAACATGAATAAATAAATCAACAGACTGATTTTGACTGATTGCTTTAATATTAAATAAAACAGCAAGAGTCTGAAAAGTGTTTATAAAATACCTTTGCCTGTAGAAGAAACACCTGTGTGTGTGTGAAACAACTGTGTGAGTGTGTGTTAGTGAATGACAGAGAAGATTTATTTGTTCTGACCTGAAGAGCCCAGAGTGGCAGAGGCCTGTTCACCCAAATAATGAGGGACCTGATGACAGGAAGCCATTATTATGACAAAATGAGATAAAGAATGAAAAGAAAATTACAAATTAGAGAAGCTCGGATCAAGAAAGGGGCTCATAATTGAACGTTTTTTTTTCTTCACACATCAAACACACCAATTCCAGAATCGAATTCATTCACAATCCCTGAGCAATAAAAAGATTCAAACCAACATTTTTGTTACGAATGAAGAAATCAAAGCTGTGTGATGTGCATTCTGCATTAAAGTAATGAGCACAGCGGCATCGTGTCAGACACACACCATTAAACGCTCACAGACTCCTGCCAGAATTTTTGATGTTTAATAAATGGCAAAAACCGAAAACTGCCTTGTTAAACATGTCACGGAGATGGTGCAGTGTCCCGAAGTCAATAAATCAATTCTACTGTTGGCATGAGACAAAACAGCCTAACTGTAAACAACACCATACATTTCCAGCAAAACTTCAAGTGAATCATAGCCAGCTAGAGCATGTTGGTTGTTTAATATATTATTTAATTATTAAAAGTGGGATTCTAAACCAATCAGATTTCATTGTGGGCAGGGCTACTGAGGACCCAATTAACTGCATGTTATTTGCAATAGAATGAAAATGTATCAGTTTAAATTTGTATTAAATGCAATTAGCTGAACTTTAGAGAGTTTTTGACCCACTAAAGTAACAGTTAAATACATTTTGTATGAAACACGGTTAAAGTGTCACTTCAGTGTCATTTCAATTGAAACTTGTACGCATTTAAAGGAGAAGTCCACTTCCAGAACAAAAACTTACAGATAATTTACTCACTCCGTTGTCATCCAAGATGTTCATGCCTTTCTTCGTAAGGAAATTATGTTTTTTGAGGAAAATAACATATTTCACAATATAAGACGATTTTGAAGTTGGAGGAGAAAATGAGATGGGAGTTTTTGAACCTACTTTAACGGTCATGAACCGGTATAGTACAGTACACAGAGTACAAGCAGAGCTAGACAAGACGAGCATTTGAGGTTAAAAAATATACAAATTGTAATTTTTTTTTAGAAAATAAGCGATCGTTTCGCTAGATAATACCCTTCTTCCTTGGCTGGGATCGTTAGAGCTCCTTGAAGCTACATTTAATCTGCATTTTAGAAATTCAAACTCGGAGGCACCATAGAAGTCCATTATATGGAGAGAGATCCTGAAATTTTTTCCTCAAAAATCATAATTTCATTACAGCTGAAGAAAGAAAGACATGAACATCTTGGATGACAAGGGGGTGAGTAAATTATCTGTACATTTTAGTTCTGGAAGTTAACATCTCCTTTAAATACATTGTAATTACACTGTAATTGCATTGTAATTGTGAAACACTAATACATTATAATTGCCTGTTGCATTCATCAGTAATTAAACATTTGTGATAAAGACACTGTACATTAGTTCATTTGAAATATTAATAGTGAATAACACACTAAGTTAAAATTAAAAAATCAATGTGCTTTAGTATGTTTGTAAACATATTATGTGCACTTCTTTAAAGCCTAAAGTACAATTTATATTTTTGTCCACATCTGAAAGTGTTCAAAAAGTGCTTAAAGTTCATAAATATTATATCCACAAGTGCAGTTTTATTAAAAAAAAAAACACATTCACATTCAATACAGTTAAAGGAGAAGTCTACTTCCAAAACAAAGATTCACAAATAATGTACTCACCCCGTTGTCATCCAAGATGTTCATGTCTTTCTTTTTTCAGTTGTAAAGAAATTATTTTTTTGAGGAAAACATTCAAGCGATCCCAGCATTTTTCTTCATATAATGGACTGATATGGTGCCCCGATTTTGAACTTCCAAAAGACAGTTTAAATGCGGCTTCAAACGATCCCAAATGCGGTTGTAAACAATCCCAGCTGAGGAAGAAGGGTCTTATCTAGCGTAATGATCGCTTATTTTTCATAAAAATAATACAATTTATATACTTTTTAATGTCAAACACTCGTCTTGTCTTACTCTGCCTAAACTGTTTTTGTTCCAGTTCATGACAGTTAGTGTATGTCGAAAAACTCCCATCTCATGTTCTCCCTCAACTTCAAAATCGTCCTATATTGCTGTTTTATCTTTTTTGTTAAGGGTGTTTGATCTTCTTTGCATGTTCACTTTGCAAAGACTGGGTCGGTACTTCTGCTGCGATGTAGGATGATTTTAAAATGATTTTTGAAGTTCAGGGAGAAAATACGATCGTAGTTTTTCAACATACCCCAACTGTCTTGAGCCAGAATACACAGAGTTCAACGAGAGCAAGGCAAGACGAGTGTTTGAGAATAAGAAATATTTAAATTGTATTTTGTTTATGAAAATAACCGATCGTTTCGCTAGATAAGACCCTTCTTCCTCGGCTGGGATCGTTTACAACCGCTTTTCTCAAAAAAACATAATTTCTTTACGACTGAAGAAAGAAAGACATGAACATCTTGGATGACAGTGGGGTGAGTATATTATATGTGAATATTTGTTTTGTAAGTGGACTTCTCCTTTAAGTGTACTTATTTTTTACATGGGTAAGCTAAATATGAAACATCAGCAGAGCTGAGCTGAGTTATTCACAAAACATTACACATTTCTACTGATTTTCTTCAGATCTTTTCTATTAAAATGGCCGTATGTCTGTGTTTCTGGCCCTCGGCCACCATCTTCATTTCTCATGCCAGAGTCAAGAGCCTGGATACTTACCAGTCAAAATGGCTTCTGTTGTGGGCAGAGGCATTCTGTCTGAGACAGCCAGGACTGGAGGGGAAGCAAACACACACAGATAAGAGTTTTTATGCATGGACTATCCAATGGCACTTCAGTCTTCTCCAGATTGTTCCTCCAGATCTCACTTTCCCTTCGTCCACCCACACTCTCTCTCCCCGACACCACATGAACTCTTTTCTGAACTGAAAATAGATCCCACGGTTTTCACTTTTGACCATCCTGTCGTCACTTGCATCTCTTTGGCGTGAACTCCTCGATATGCTGTTTCTTCTGCACTTTGGCAGAAAATACATTTTAGCTTTCTCAGAATTAGACTCTGACCTGTCTCTCTATCGCTTTGTCTATGCTTGTCTCCCTTCTTCACACTTCTAGTGAGAGTTGATGGTTTCCAGTGACATTAGTGACAATCACCGTTGGCGATGTGACAAAGTTCAATTTTATGCTAATCAAGGAACTTTGCTGTCGTAATAATCACGGAACTTTGCTGTCAGGCGCTGCGTAATATCATTGTGCCTGCTGCACTCATGATACGGCAGCAAAGTTTCTTGATTATTACGCCGGAATGAGAGTGTAGTTCCTAGCAAACTGGCCTAGAAAATCGCAACTTTTCATTTTCCGTCGGTCTTAGTACACAATGCAACTACAGAAGAGTCAAGTTTTAAATAGGAAAAATATTTTGAAACTCTTTGGTTATTTTTGAACGAGATGCTAACGGTCTAAGCTATGCTAAAAGTGCTACAGTCAGACCCGGAGATTGGTTGAATGGATTCAAAAACTGTAAAACTCATCTGTTTAACTCTAGGGGAGTTAGAAAATGAGCCTATTTTATTATTTTTTTTTAAAGTACTTTTCAGTACTCAGCTAAGTCTGATATTAGCATGTTGCCAAGCTAATGACATAAAACTCTAGTACAAAAACATCCAACACACAAATATTAAGTGACATTATAAACATTATATTGGGTAGAGCTATTTTTAATTGATTTAGCAACTTAAATGATACTTTACAGTACTTAAGTGCTGTTAACGACTCTTACTGCGTATAATGTTAGCATGTTGCTAAGCTAATGACTTAAAATTCTAGTACAAACACTTCCAACACAAATATTAGGTGACATTATTAACATTTTATTAGGCAGAGCTATTTTTAATTGATTTAACAACTTAAATGATACTTTACAGTACTTAAGTGCTGTTAATGACTCTCACTGCGTATAATGTTAGCATGTTGCTAAGCTAATGACTTAAAAATTAGTTGACATAATTGATATTATATTGAATGCAGCTATTTTTAATTGATTTAGCAACTTAATTGATACTTTTCAGTACTTAAGTGCTTTTTTTTAATGGTTCTCAGTGAGTCTGACATTAGCATGCTGCTAAGCTAATGACTTAAAACACTAGTACAAAAACTTCCAACACAAATATTAGGTGACATTATTAACATTATATTAGGCAGAGCTATTTTTAATTGATTTAGCAACCTAAATGATACTTAGGTGCTGTTAATGACTCTCACTGCGTATAATGTTAGCATGTTGCTAAGCTAATGACTTAAAACTCTAGTACAAACACTTCCAACACACAAATATTAGGTGACATTACTGACACTATTTCTAATTGATTTAACAACTTAAAAGCTACTTTTCAGCACTTAAGTGCTGTTTATAATAACTCTCACTAAGTCTGATGTTAGCATGTTTCTAAGCTAATGACTTAAAACTCTAGTACAAAACTTCCAACACACAAATATTAGTTGACATGATTGATATATTGAATGCAGCTATTTGTAATTGATCTATCAACTTAACTGATATTTTTCAGTACTTAAGTGCTTTTTTTAATGACTCACACTGAGTCTGACGTTAGCATGCTGCTAAGCTAATGACTTAAAACACTAGTACAAAAACTTCCAACACAAATATTAGTTGACATTATTTATATTATATTAGATAGAGCTATTTTTATTTGATTTAGCAACTTAAATGCTACTTTTTAGTACTTAAGTGCTGTTTATAATGACTCTTGCTGAGTCTGACGTTAGTATGTTGCTGAGCTACCCACTTAAAACTCTAGTACAATTACTTCCAACACACGAATACTCTGTGAAATTATCAATATTTTATTAAATGGAGCTATTTTAATGGATTTAACATTTGAAGTATTACTTTTCAGTACTTAAGTGATGTTTATAATTACATTTTCCTTGACTGCAATGCCATCTTAAAAGGACATTTTCACTTAATGTGTTGCAATGCGTTCTGGCCTTACTATGAGGGATACATGAAATGCTGTCTTTGAATTTAACATTTCCTTTGCCATGTTGGATGAACATATTTTTACATATTTTTATATTTTTAAGTTGTTGCATTCTGGGATTGCTCTAATGTGCAATTACATTTATCACTGCTCAGTTAAATTTTGTGGGTGAAGTCCAGTTATTTCAATAAGAAATGTGTGATCAGGAGTTTTGCACAAGGGTGAAAGATTTCCTCATGCAGATTCCACTCGTGTTCAAGTTGGTCACACAAATTCATCTCACTGACAAACAGAAAGCTGACTGGTTTAAAAGTGACTACCGTGTGTGCTTCTTGATGTACGAAGCATAATCGTTGTTATCCTAAAAATGCTTCAATTTGGTAATCTTGCATTGGTAACATAAGATATTTTTTCCTGCTCCTGGCTGCAACTTTTACATTTTGTCCCACTCTAGCCCGCGAGATCTTGCTTTTCTGCTTTTTTCTCTCACAAATGCACTCAACTATTTAAAACTTGAGTTGTGCTGGGTTCTGCAGATCCCAGGTGATGGTGAAGCACCTTTAGAATGTGGCCAAGACGAGATGCCTTAAAAGATTGAATACATTTGCTGCCTACTGAAGTTCGGGTGCTTCGAGTGCACAGAACAAAACTTATATCATCAGGACCATGTGGCTATATCTCACCAGTCTCTGTCCTCCCGCGGGTCGTCTAGCAGGACTCGTACGATGTAGAGCAGGCAGCTCAGAACCTTCAGGAAGAAGTTGAAGAGTCGCACTCTCAAACCTGCACACAAGAGCGTGAGGCCGTCAGCAATCAGCATTACAAAGAGCTCCACAAACAACAGAAACACGAAGCTCAGTACTCACGGACAGGACACGACAGCTAGAGGACACCACATCAAACGCGCAGAAACAAATACAAGACCAACCAATTACCCAGCACCAGCTCCACAGAGCCACTCACAGGGGTCAACAGCACTCCACGTGAAAGCAAAAACAAACTACCACCTCACAGGACAAGAAAAGCCACAATTAGAGCCGCCCCTCGGTCTGGGCGAGAACTCACTGGATCTTTGGTTTTTGATGAAGAACAGCTTCAGACGTTCCTTGAAAGTGTTTTCATTCACATAGAACTCTACCTGCACTCTAAAAGGAATGATGATGTTTGATTGGAGATAAACAAGAGATGGAGAGGAAGGGGGAAGGACAGGTAATGATGACATGTGTGAAAGAGGAGGCAAGAAAGTTAGACTTATTGCCATTGCGGTAACATAAAAAGCAATCAATTGAGAGCTACAAAGCGCTGTTGCTATATTAAAGTCTAATAGCTTGAGAAGGAAATGATGTTGCCTTTTGTGCGCAAGCGGCTGTGGTTGACCTCGCTATCTGCGCTGACTTAATCCAGAATTATAAATGACTTGCACAGTGAGGGGGAGAGCAACTGGAGGAGTCGCAGCTCCGGTGCTTTTTCATTTCGCTCCACAGACTGCAACAAACAGAGATCTGGAACTGGGTGAAGAGAAATATTGCAGCTCATGTTCCACACGATGCCCGTCCAGCATCTGCAGTGGCAAGATGCCGATCACCACAGGCAATTCTTTCGAAACACAAATAGAAATGTGTTTACGTGCACTTACAATTGTTTACTAGATGGTTTAAAAGCAGAAATGGGAAGCGTGTGCTTTTGGTAAAGCACTTAAATGGATTCCTCTGTAAAAATGTTTTTGTTTAAGCCATACAAATGTCCAAATTAGGCTATTCAATTAGCTCTCTGATGGGTGCAAGGCATTACTGTTGCACACGCTTTTGAAACTCCCTAGAGGAATATAAATGCTGATCATTTATTTACAATCAGACCTTAATAACTTTCCAGTGATACATTGTTCATCAATTTGGTAGAGATTATAATGCCAGGCTTATTTTATCATTAACTGAGGATGCAAACATGTGGAACCAACATTAGATTGTTATTTAACATTTGTGTTTACATATTTGGTAGACACTTTTATTCAAAATGAATTGCAGTGAATTTAAGGTACACATTTGGGAATCAAACCCTTGACTCGTACATACTTGACCAGTTACGTCTGACATATGTTGACTTAGCATTGTTTTATTACTGTTTTATTTCAACTTTCATACTGAATATGAAACAAGCAAACAAAATGTAAACTATACTTCCAACTATACTATATATATAGTGCTTTTACAATCCCAGATAAGATTTGTAATAGGCCTAGAACACCACCATATATATATATATATAAGGTCAAAAGTTTACATACACCTTGCAGAATCTGCAAAATGTTAATTATTTTACCAAAATAAGAGAGGTCATACAAAATGCACATTATTTTTTATTTAGCACTGACCTGAATAAGATATTTCACATAAAAGACATTTACACATGGTCAACAAGAGAATATAGTTGAATTTATAACAATGACCCTGTTCAAAAGTTTACATACGCTAGATTCTTAACACTGTGTTGTTACCTGAATGATGCACAGCTGTTTTTTGTTGTTTAGTGATAGTTGTTCATGAGTCCCTTGTTTGTGCTGAACAGTTAAACTGCCTGCTGTTCTACAGAAAAACCCTTTAGGTATTTGTTTTTTTGTTTGTTTGTTTTTTAAGATTTTTTGTGTATTTGAACACTTTACATCAATGACTGTATGATTTTGACATCCGTCTTTTCACACTAAGGACAACTGAGGGACTCATATGCAACTATTACAGACGGTTCAAACACTCACTGATGCTCCAGAAGGAGAAACAATGCATTAAGAGCCATGGGTGTAAATTTTTGAACAGAATGAAGATTTTTCCTAAATATCATATTTTTATCATTTAGTAATGCCATTCAGAAGCTACAGAAGATACTTACATGCTTCCCAGAAGACAAAATAAAAACAATTTACCCTGATCCTCCAATTCTCTTAATGCATTAGATTTCATTCTGAAGCATCATTAAGCGTTTGAACCTTCTGTAATAGTTGTATACGAGTCCCTCAGTTGTCCTCAGTGTGAAAAGATGGACCTCATAATTATACAGTCATTGTTGGAAAGGGTCCACATACACAAAAATGCTGAAAAACCAAAGAATTTGTGGAACCTTAACGATTTTTCTGATGAACAGCAAGGACAAACAAGGGACTCATGAATAACGATCACTAAAGAACAATAACAACAACAAAAAGCTGTGGATCATTCAGTTAACAACACAGTACTCACAATCAAGCATATGGTTCAATCAATCTGTGGTTGATTGTAGGGAGGCAGAGCTGAATGCAAGCTCAGAGAAAAACTTCTTTGACTAAGGGTTTTTTCTCCATTGCTTTGTTGTGGTTTAAAAAACACTTAAAGGTGACATATCTTTTACCATGTTTAAGGGTCCCCGGGGCATCTACCAACCCAGAAAATATGAAAAAGGACAACCAACTAACTTTGTTTTGGTAAGCCTTTCTCTGCAAGCATGTGATATAGCATGGAGATCTTATTATAATATTACTGCCCCTTAATCTACACCTTTCCATACATGGAGCACCCATTATGTTTTCACAAGTGACAATGGTGTACCAGTGCTAACACCATGGTGGAAATTCACGCAAAGCATGCTAACTGTTCTATCGTTGGCTGCACAGATGAGCACAGAACACTATTTAGAGTCCCAGCCTCAGGAAACAAGAGAGCAGTGGATTTATTGATTTATTTGCTGTATATTACACTGCTGCCACACAGATCTAATATAACCATGTGACTTCTTTCCCAGCTGTTTACCTTCACAGACATAACCCACTGTTTTTGTAACTCCTGTGTGTTTGTAACATAAACTTATGTGTATTTGACAGTTTAAGCACAATAAGACACAAAAGAGAAGTTTAGATTAGTACTCACACTCTGTGTGACAACCGCTTTGCATGTGTGCGCTCGGAAAACCCTGTATCAGAAGTTTAAACTGATATGGCTTTAAAACGCATGATTTTAGCACGATAGACATGATAATCAAAACCAAACAGATGTTTTTTTATCATAGTATCTGAGGAATGAGCTGTAAATGCACAGACATATCCTGCAAAAAGGGGCGGGGAGCAGCAGCTCATTTGCATTTAAAGAGACATGAAACCCAAAAACAACGTGTTTCTGCTTACATTCAAAATAGGCATTTTCAAAATTATATAATTAATGATCTGTGGGGTATTATGAGCTGAAACTTCACAGACACATTCTAGGGACACCTGAGACTTATATTAATTATGGTCTTGTGGTCATACTTCAATATAGAGTGATAGATATTTTAAATGTTTATTTAATGTCCTTTCAAAGTCCTGGTTCATTTATACACACTGAAAGACAAGTCAATATAATTGTCTGTGGTAATTGACATCACGCCACAGTAGCTGTCCACACACATTAAGCTCTAAATAACAATTATGTTCGTTTAAAGGTCACTCGTGGGAGAATGTCACACATCGAGTTTGCTGTTCTCCAGCACGTTTCCAGCCCCTTTTGCTCTGTTTTAATCAGTTTTCCTCGGCTCCAACTATTCAAGGACTCATAAAGAGGCATTAGCTACAGACCAGATCAGTGTGAGCCGGACCACTCCAGTCTCTTAAAGACTTCCTCTCAGATCTGTGGAACCAGCCTCATTACCACAGAGCTCTGCGTAATTGGACGGAAACATGGAGGGACACATAATATCCGGTGAGTCATGTCATAACAATGGGAATAAAGGACGAGAGGAGAGAACACGGGCCAAGCACATGTGTGATCTGTCTGTCTCTCACACTCATATGTCGGGAAAAAGCGATAATGCGAATTCACAGTCCGTAAGGGGTCCCGGACCCCACGTGGTGGTCGACCCTAACGTATCCTCTTCTCACAGCCAGAGCCCCGCCAGACCATGCTGGGTGTTGCTATGGTGACAGAGAGCACCTTCGGGATTCCTAACACACACATCTAGTTGTAATAATCAAGTTTTGTGGGTGTGGAGGACTTGATTCATTCCCAGCTCCTTGAGAATAATGGCCACATACTCTTATCTACTGGAAATGCAATGATTGCACCTCCGGTGAGAAATCTTCAGCATCACATTAATATATGTGTCACGAAAAAAAAAAAAGTAATCTCTTGAGCACCATACTTTCCTCTGTGTGTTGAAGAGGATATTTATATAAGCATTTCCAATACCTAGAGGAGAAAATTACAGGATATACAATCTTGAAAACATGTCCAGGTAGCACCTAAATTGGAAAAAAAAAAAATCTGGACAAGAACAGCATTTATTTAGATGCAGAACATCTTTCTGACCACATTAAACGGGAGATTTTTCAGACACGCACTCCAACTTTGCCTCAGTTTGTTTAAAGTTACGATTTTTTTTAATGGTTAGAGTTTTAGTCAACTATAATAACACTGACCGTGACATTATTTTAATGACAGTTATTGCTGTTTCTTTCATGACCACAGTGCATCAGAACAGGGATTTTCTTTCTTTCTTTTATTTTTGTTATAATAAATTCCAATTAATTTCAGTGGTGATGATTCTCATACATTTTTTAATTACTGCAACTTAAGTCACTATACAGTACATTTTCATGTCCTTGTCATATCCAAATATAGTGGATACAATTCTTAAACACACCATTTTAAAAGATGAAAATCATAAGTTTTCTTTTATATTTTTCCATTAGAGTAATGAAATTTTTGGGAGGGTAAACAGGCTTAATCGTTACGTAAACTAAAGTGAAAAATTCAATTTTGTTTTTACACATTACTTTGATTTCATTAGAAATAAGAAAAATCTGACACAACATTGTGTCTAATATTAGAAATATGTCATACAATCTGTTTGTTTCAACTAATACTGAATTTTTCCTCCAAGACTCTTCTTTGTCCTTGTGATATGTCCAATGCATACGTTTATTATTTTAGATCAATTTTGGTCAGATTTCAGGTTTCTACACCTTCTTCCATGTACTGGTATCTCAATGAGATCAACTGTGAAAACTGTTTTTCATGTCCTTTTTTCAGACACGTCTTTCTCATAGCCTTTGGGGTGCATATTGTGACCATTACAGTCCCAATGTACTCATTCCTAATTAGCTCTTAAGAGTAATTGGATCCAAGACTAGAGAAAGCACTGCAACCATGAACAAGCCTTTTAATGAACCAGCAATCCAGTGGCTAATATAAGGTGACAGACGCTTCATTAAATATACATAAAATCATGTAGTATTTATTGCCATTTCTCTAATAGACCATCCGGTGGGAAAAGCTCATTAAGTCTAATGCTAAATGTGTGCCATTTATTTATTTGTTTTTTGTTCATTATTTGGTCATCTTGTTATTCGTTCATTTCATCAAAACATTTGGACAACTGGATACCCTGACATCATATACCATAGGCCTAATTATATTTTTTAATAAAATGTTAATAAATTATTAATAATTTATTACTGTAATATATATTATTACTGTAATAATTTATTAATGTAATATAATAATTACTGTAGTATATAACAAGCTAACGCTAGCAAACTGCTAACCATGTCCCTTCAGTGGCTCCATAGTGGCTTGTGTTCCGTGCCTTTCTGAAAACGAATTCATGCTTCCGGTACACCTCTAATTAGTAACTTACAATATTTAAAATATATAGTGATCATGTTAAATAGCAGTTCAGTTGTATTACAAATGTTTTATAACATGACACCCATATCTGGTAGTCTACTTGCCTAAAAAGAAAGGTTTATGATGTGCGTAGTTAATAGATTACATAACATTAGGCGATTTTTAGCTTTACCCTGGAGTTAGTTCACCCTCCGCCTATGCTGAATCATCTGAAGCAGGTTCTCAGTCAGTAAAACAAACAAGAACACAGAGACCAAACTGTGATGGATGAAGTGCAACAAAAGCCTAGAAAGTTAACTGTAAAAAAATGAGAGTAAGACTTTTTGTGCATACCCTCAGCTAAAGTGTCCGAAAGCATAAAAGCATATGCTTTATAAGTATATTACTTACATAATAAGTGCTCTTTATAAAAAAGAAAGTGTGCTTCTCTTTCAAAAGGGACGTGGATTGTGATGAAGGTCTATAGGCTAAACATCACACAATGTGTTTAGGTTGATAAAATGCACATGTCAGTGTCAAGGAATTAGCAGCAAGATTTGTAAAAGAGGTCAGAGGATCATAGCATTAAATCTTTGAAAGGTATTCAAAAGTTTTATTTGCGCTGAGGCAGTAAATTGCAAGTAAAAGAGACATCCACATATTTCCTAATGCCATATGGAAGAAGCAGTTCTGCTTTTGCCTTTTTATTAATAGACAGCACAGTAAAAAGTGACAGGCAAAAATTAAAGAGAGAAAGGGAGAGGCAAGGGAAACACAACTGTTGACTTATACATCATAAGCTAATGTGCTTCTGCTGAGCCGCAGGTGCAGTAGTGGACTCCTGTTTGAATATACTTTATCATTGTAGCAGCATCGATTTCATATTTATCCACAGTTATATTTCATGTCACATCTAAGTAGGTTCTCTGCTAGATCCAGAAACATTATGTCATTGAAAGTTGTTTGCAACTCTTACAAGACAATGGGTCTCATTCGCTAAGCATGCTTAAACACAAATTTGTGTGAAAAGTGCATATGAATGTTTTCATGATTCACTTTCTGTATGTGATTTTATTCTAATCCATGCAGAAAGTGGTCATCATTGAAGTTTTATTATATGTGCAGTTTCGCATATCTCAAAGCTTTAAGCACATAGTGGTTCTCGACATTTCGAAATTCACCCAGTGACTGAAACATCATGCATGTCTTGCAATCACAAACTCATCCACCCACTTGCCCGAGTAGACAGATGATGCACTTGGACCTTGATGACTGAGTTTTTTTCTTTGACTCATGTTATGCAACTATCATTAACACTAAATGTGTAAGAATCTCATACACAAAACTCACAGTCTCTCCAAACTAAACTGTTCATCAAAGATTTGGGTTACATCATCCTCATCTTCTCCACTCAAAAACTACACCATAAGTTGCAATTAATATTCCCACTGTCTAGATATAAAATCTTCCATATTGTGTAATGCTTCTGCAGTATTTCACCATCCATCTACTATTTCATTCATGCTTCCATATCTTTCTCTGTCAGTCCAAAAAATGTACATTTCCGTTGTGAAAGAAAAGTACTCTTTAGCATACTTCAAATTAAATGAACGCAATTAGTTGAACTTTAAGAGTGCTTTTAAACCCATTCAAAGGAATAGTTCACCCAGAAATGAAAATTCTATCATTAATTATTCACCCTCATTGTTTCAAACCCGACTTTCATTCATCTTCATAACACAAATGTAGATATTTTTAATGAAATTCGAGAGCTTTCTGACCCTGCATAGACAGCAACGCAACTATCACGTTCAAGGCTCAGAAAGGTAGTAAGAACATTGTTAAAATAGTCCATGTGACATCAGTGGCTCAACCGTAATGTCATTTTGACTCCATATTATCTTAATTCTTCCATGAACACAAAACAAGATGTTGGGAAGAATTTTCAAGCTGCTTTTTCCCATGCATTAAATAGTCATTTATATTGCCAAGCTCCGAAGAGCACAAAAATGCTCTGTATCGAAAATCATCACCCACTTGTATGTAAATATTGGCTATTCTGTTTAACACCTGCTTTTGTGTTGCAGGAAAGAATATAAAATGGGTTTGGAACACCATGAGGATGAACTGCTCATTTAAAGCTTTCCTGCGGTGTTGCTCAGTCTCACAGCAAGCTGGCATAATGTTCACCCAAGAGTCAGTCGTTCCCTGTGTCGTTTTTATACGTTATTTCTTATGCTTTTTTCATATGGAAAACTCTTTTCCACTTGAGGGAGTAACAGCAGTGAGCGAGTAAAGTGTAAACATCACCACATGAAAGGATCCGAGCACTGGGTTTGATAACAGCGTTGACTAGTTAGCTAAAGGAAAGAGGGAAGAACATGAAAAACTCATGAAAGCCTTTCGGCTCTACGGAGAAGCAAACACCCAACCCCATACAGCTCCCTTGGTGATAATGCTGGGAATACTGGCATTAGAATTGCTTTCTCAAAAAGCCAATTACACAACAATAATGCATAAAATGACTTTTTTACTATATTTAACTAGTTAATATACTGTAACCCACCCTCTAGTGAAGTGTGAACGTTTCCTCTGAAAATGAGAGGAGGGGGATTTTTTTAATGACGCAATGAAAACTAATTAGTTATTTTTGTTTGTTTATCACACACTCCCCATCCCTTGCCACTTAAAGGAACACTTCACCCAGAAATTAATATTCTGTTATTACATAAACTACATTATTTATGCCACATTCATGTTGTTCCAAACCTGTATGACTTTATTTTTTTCCCACGGAACACAAAAGGAGAAATTTAGCCCAATGTTCAAGCTGCTCTTTTCTATACAATCAAAACATATAGTTACAAGTTTGTTTGTACATAAATATATGATGAGAGGTTTGGCTACTACTTTTAGTCTGATTTCTCTTAAACATGCAGAGACAGATTCTTATCCTGTTCACTAAACTGGAAAGCAATTCCAGCTGCAGTGCTGAACCGATTCCTCATTAAAGGAGAAGTTTACTTCCTGAACAAAAATTTACAGACAATTTACTCACCCCTTTGTCATCCAAGATGTTCATGTATTTCTTTCTTCAGTTGTAAAGAAATAATTTTTCTCAAGGAAAACATTTCAGAAATGTTCTCTAGTGGACTTCTGTGGTGCCCGTAAGTTTGAACTTCTAAAATGCAGATTAAATGTAGCTTCAAAGGGCTCTAAACGATCCCAGCCGATGAAGAAGGGTCTTATCTAGTGAAACGGTTCTAAATGGTTCTAAAATAACTTACAATTTATATACTTTTTACCCTCAAATTCTCGTCTTGTCTAGCTCTGTGATGCACATGCATACTCTGTGTATTCCGGGTCAATACAGTTAGGGTAGGTCGAAAATCTCATTTTCTCCTCCAACTGCGGAAATACCGACCCAGTGTTTACAAAGTGAACATGCAAAGATCAAACACCCTTTACAAAAAAGTTAAAACAGTGATGTAGTATGATTTTGAAGTTGGAGGATGGGAGTTTTTCAACCTACCCTAACTGTATTGACCCGGATTACACAGACTACCAGAGATGGGAAGTAACGAAATACAAATACTTTGTTACTGTACTTAAGTAGATTTTTCTGGTATCAGTACTTCACTATTTATTTTTCTGACTACTTTTTACCTTTTACTTATTACGATATTACACAAATATCTGTACATTCTAGTTCTTACATTGTCAAACTAGGCTCTTTACTTTAGTTTCAATCAGCATTTGGTGGATCACCATTCAATAACAAATCTCTAATAAATCATGGATTAGTTAGTCTTTACTGGTAGCGCGATTCAGCTTGCGTGCGCTCCGTGTCTCCGCCAAACGGTTTTTATCAGAGTAATCATTGCAAGTGACTCGAGAATGAAGTGGAGCACTCGGGTGGATCATAGAGGCAAAACTACTGACCTGTTCAGGACTTCAAGTGCAGGACAGTCTAATCTGTAAACAGGCTGCTAAGAGTTGCAAGCAGTTTAAAGCTTATTTAGAAAATTTAGAAAACATAGTTTTTGTTAAATCTATTGTATTTAAGCCTTTTTAAGATAAAAACAACAACACCTGGTCATAATGTGATACTTTAAATTGAACTTAAATAAAGTTGATACTACAAATATAATATAATAAGGTGGTTGTTTTGCAAGAAGGTGGAGACAGTTCTGCTCATAACAGTAAATGGTCGATGGGAAAAGTGACAGGTACAAGAAAATTAGTGAAAAAAGCAAACACACACAAAGTGAGATGCAGAGAGATATCATGGAAAATGAAAATGGAAGAGAAGGTGCAGTTCAAGAGAGAGCCTTTTTCTTATTTTGCACAGCCCCGGCACAGGTTTTAAACAATGTGATGACCATCCAAAAAATAGGGTTGTTCATGGTTTAAGAATTTGTTGTGGGTTATTTCGTATTAATGTGTCAATATGATGTGAGGTCCAGTTACCAGCGTGGCACTAAAACGGGTAGTAGTAATGGGTACTTTTTACTTAAGTACATGTTTGAGCCCATACTTTACTTTAACTTGAGTAAAAAAGTATAGTCAGTACTTCTACCTTTACCAGAGTTTTTTTTAAACATGAGTATCTGTAATGCACTCTACTTGAGTGAAGGATGTGTGTACTTTTGCCATCTCTGCAGACTACGCATGCACATCACAGAGCTAGACAAGACGAGCATTTGAGGTCAAAAAGTATATACATTGTCCATTTTGTTTTTTAGAAAATAACCAATCGTTTCACTAGATAAGACTCTTCTTCCTTGGCTGAGATTGTTTAGAGCCCTTTGAAGCTGCATTTAAACTGCATTTTGGAAGTTTAAACTCAAGGGCACCATAGAAGTCCAGTATATGAAGAACATTCCAGAAATGTTTTCCTCAAAAAACATAATTTCTTCACGACTGAAGAAAGAAAGACTTGAACATCTTGGATGACTCCTGTTAGGATAACTGCAATTTAGGAAATTACAGGTTGTTTAAAATCTCAGATGATTCTTCAAGTAAATATTTTACATCAAAATAGTTCATCTTGGAATCTGTGTCTTAATATTGTGTAATATTGTATTATATTGATATGGCAGGTTTCTGTAATAAAAGACAAGCTTGTCAAAAGTCCACAAAGATTTATGAAGTGACCTTAGCACTACCCAACACTTGATCAATTATATGCCTGGGAGTGCATTCACATCATTTGTTATATTGTGATAGTAGCACTCAGTCCAATTAATATGATGGATATGTGTCTGTTTGTGCCTTAAGGGAAAGAAGTGAGACACAGACAAAGATCAAGAGCACATGTCTGGAATTGTTCCATAAAAGAACAAAAAAAAGATAGGACAATTTTACATTGCCGCTATCTATAAATAATCTGGCTTCCATACATCACTTAAGTGCTGCTTGATTCATGAGAATTGAAATTCTATTGACAGCATGCATCCGAGACAGCTAATATGTCTATCCCGCTTGTTCTTTTTGTAATCATAAAGAACGTTGTGATTTCTAATTGAGTGTCAATTCCAGCCTCTGCTAAACAGACGACTAATTCTGGGGTGCCACGCAGTGACTCCACAATGAACTCCAGCACAATACATGCTGATGATGATCTGAAAGAAATGTTTTCCCTGCATGATAAGATACAGGAACACACACACATACACTTCTGAAGGACATGCAGACAAAAGCGGCACTCTAATAATACAGGAAAAATGACATTCATAGAGACACTCTTTCAGCCACGATGGAAAGCAAGAAATTGCACACCTCCTTGGCGCTGCATCTGAAGAAAGGTTTGTGAGTAGCCTACTTCATCCAGTCGAAAGGAGGTTGAGGCAGCCTGACCCTGACCTACTGTATACACACTGATTTTTCAACGATTGTGGAGAGGGACATTTAGGAGGAAAAGCTATTTGAGCCTTTCCAGCTGTAAATGTTGCAAGGAAACACATTTCCCATATTCTATTTAAGAATTTTGTCAGGTCCCTACCTGAGAATGAGCTTATATGATGGATATTCCTCTGAGAGATTGTGAGAATTAAAAAAACAACAACATTAAAATAGCATCTGTCTTGACAGTAGTTGTATATCAGTAACAGTTTTGCAGTCATATCACTGGAGCAGAGAGCGTTTAGATGAGAAATGGAGTGTGCATCTGTAACAGCTGTGTGCGGGGCCAACATTAGCATGTCCTCAACTGAATAGAGGAAAGCATAATACTTAATGTAGTGAACTTTAAAATTTTTCAATGAAATGTAAGGGAGAACTCAGAGTGCAATAACCTACTCCAGTCTTCAGCAAATGGGGCTGAAATGATTAAAGGTGCTGTATGTAATTTTTTTTAATGGAACCAAAGCATATTAACACACTAATACATTCACAGGTATTTAGGAAACATGCTAAGTTCACATACTTATTTCTCTGAAAAACAATGCTACAGCCAGTTATTCTACTTTGAAAATGTGCATTCCGTGTCGAAATGTCTGTTGTGTTTTGGTCCGTGTGATTTCACCCACTGCCAGTTTAACCAGAAAAACAGCAAGGAGACTGCATTAATGTTTTAATAATTTATTGATAAACCAGTGCTTTCTTTGTTTTCGTCTTAAGAGAAGTCGTCGATACTGACTTGTCATCTCCGCGGTAGTGATGCACGTTTTATACGGATTACATAATCTCAGAATATTTGTTTTCTATTTGAAGTGGTTCATTTGAAAGTAGACATTTCACTCTCTATAGATATACTTTTCATGTCTGTAGGAGTTTCAAAGTTTCACGCTCAAGTTCACAGAGACTGCAGAAAGCGCATCCTGTTTGCTTTTATTATTTTACAAAAGCGCAACATTTCGTTGTTATTGTGAGTGCACATAAATAAACATAGAGTCTTTACAGATTTGAAAGATTTTTACTTTTATCTGTATGACCACTCCACACAGACACTTGAATAGTGCACAATTTTCTAGGTTAACATTAGATTGAGCGTCCATTTAAAGTTGCTACCACTTGCATATTTTAGATGATAAGCCATATTCGAGGTCAAGGAATGATAGGTAAAGCTATTGGATGTCCTGCCTGATGTATTATATTACCTATACTGCCTATACTACATTATATTTCCTGCGACTAAGCGACTAATAAAATTTTGGTCAACCAAACCTCTAACGGTTAGTCGACTATTAGTTTGGACACCCCGGGTTGCCAGTTGGTGGAAAACACAGCATATTGAAGCCATTGAAGGCAACAAATAAACTGGTTCTGAGATCACAGATTCTACCCGATCTTAAAAAGCCTCGGCATCCATCTAAAAAGCTCTATGACCAGAGGCATATTAAAGCGCAGATTAATCATAAACGTGCAGTGTAAGGCTCGTTGCCTTCCACTGTCAACAGCTCTCCTCCAACTCTTTCCTGTTGCGTGTCTTCAATCTGACAACTCACGTGAGCGTTGTGTCTGATGTGGAGGGGACAGAAGAGAGACAATATTTTGAAATTTTGTCAATATTACATACTGCACCTTTAAAACTTTTAACTTAATGTTAACCTCTGTCCAAGTGGCACCTTTTATGCAGACTTCTTGTAACCTTTGTCTACTCGTGTCTGTCCACATGACCATAGAACAGGGTACCCTTAAAGCAGGGGTGGCCAGACTAAGTCCTGGAGGGCCAGTGTCCTGCAGGGTTTAGCTCGTGTTGAGGCAAGCTAAACTTTGGAGCTAAACTTTGCAGGACAATGGCCTTCCAGGACCGAGTTTGGGCACCCCTGCCTTAATAAGTTCTCAACTCTGTTCTCAACTCTGGCCCGTGAGATCCATTTTCCTACAGAGTTTAGCTCCAACCTTGATTAAATTCACATGCCTGTAACTTTCTAGTGATCCTAAAGACCTTGATTAACATGTTCAGGTGTGTTTGATTAGGGTTAGAGCTGAAATCTGCAGGAAAATGGATCTCGCGGGCCAGAGTTGAGAACCCCTGCTGTAGAGTTTACCTACCTTATTCAACACACCTGAACTAACTAATCAAGGTCTTCAACGTAAATAGAAAACTACAGACTGATCAAGGTTTTAGCTAAGGTCCAGATTTGAGGAAGCCTGCCAGAGAGTATCCCATTTGTGGTTTAGTGGTTTAGTCAAGACCAGCTCATTCCAAAACCGGGCCGAAACCCGAGTAGGTTGAGTCTGAGTCGAGACCAATGGCTCCGAAGTCCATGACGAGACCAAGACAATGAAAATCGTCTCGAGATGGAATTGCAACCAAGATTGGTCTTGAGCACTACAACAATGCCCATTTATCATTTTATGGTTCATTAAGATACTCACGAGAACATTTTTGATGTCCCTTTCAGCAAAGCCCACTGGTATACACTTCATAATTATCTGCTGTCCAACAGCCCGTGCAACAGAAATTGGCATTAAATGGGACTCTTGTGGTGCTCCCACTGGTGATGTCATGAATTAGTACAAAATACACACATGAACTCAATTTTCAATCTTTATATGAAAAATTGGATGTTGTACAGCAGGGTTTCTTCAAATTCTCAGCCCTGGTGGGCCTGTAGAGTTTAGCTCCAACCTTAAAGGGTTACTTCACCCAAAAATGAAAAAAAAAACTGTCATTAACTACTCACCCTCATGTCGTTGCAAACCCTGCTGACACCCTGCGCCAGTGTTCTTTTACTACTTGAATGTGGTTGTTGCGTTGCTGTCTATGCACGGTCAGAAAGCACTCAGATTTCATTAAATATATCTTAATTTGTGTTCCCGAAGATTAACGAAGGTCTTATGGGTTTGACATTAAGGGTTAGTAATTAACAACAAAATTTTCATTTACGGGTGAACTATCCCTTTAATTACGTGGTGTCCAAACCCGGTCCTGGAGGGCCACTATCCTGCGGAGTTAGCTCCAACCCAAATTTACCACACCTGAACACAGGTGTGCTGAGTCAAGTTGGAGGTAAACTCTGCAGGACAGTGGCCATCCAGGAACGAGTCTGGATACCCCTGCTTTAATCAATGATGCCTGAGCAAGGTCAGGGTCTTCAGAGTTACTAAAAACTTACAGATACGCAAGTTTGATCAGAGTTTGAATTAAAATCTGTAGAGTGCTTGCCCTCAAGGGCTGGATTTGAGAAAACCTGCGTACAGTCTTGTGGACTTCATAGACATAAACAAGCAAAGACTACGAGACTAGTCCACATCAAGTGAGCCTTTTGGGATGTCATCAAAGTGAGCAGCGCTGTGAGGGATGAGCATGCCATTTGCTACTTTCACTCAATCTTTTGTCTACAAGTGTCTCCAGAGTTTTAAAAATTGCATAAGAAGTGGCCACTATGTGGAATGATGGATAGCAGCACTTGTCTTCATCTCTGACTATTGCCGCATGCATTCCAGCCAACAAATAAAATGAAAGTCATAATTTACCCGCCATATGCAGAGCCTCTGACAGTAACTAAATGTACTCAATAGCCTTTTACTCGAGTTTTCCCCCTAATGATATGAGTAGACTTGATTAAAACACTCATCACCTTCTATCTCATATGATCCTTTACTCATGTTTCCACTCATGCGCCAGAGCTGCTCTCATCAGATGTCTTTATTAATGTAGCCCGCATCTTTGGGCTTACTGTAATAAAATTAAGTGCGAATGACCCTAAGTGGAAGGTTAATATGGATGTTGAGGTCTAAAATGCCAGTGTAATTTAAAAAGACGTGCCCTTGATCTAGCCCCTACTTTTAATGTCCATTAGCCCATTTAGAGTGCCACCTTGCATTATGTTCCCCTAGAGCCGCAGTACCGCCCAGAGCTCTGTCGGTATTAGCAAGAATCACTATTTGGCGTTGCCGTCCCCTCTGCCTGCTCCGCAGTCCTGTAAATTTCATACGGACATATATTTGGCATTTCATCAAATGAAAATAAATGTCAGTATATTACATGGCCTGTCATGAACTGCCACTAAAAGCAATTTACAAATGGAAAATTGATGAAATATGATAAGCGCATTGTTCTTAAAAGCCGATCCAGTGTCTCTGAGGCTACACAGGGCCTAATGAAATTCTGGCGGCATATTGCTATAACGTGATTTGGGAGCAGGGGAGATCCAATCATGAGTGGAGTGTGTTGGAAACATCCTTGCAGCAGAGATACACGATGCTACACATGCACAGACAGGCATCGTGGGAGAATCTGTTTCACTCACACCAAAGCTAGCAAATGAGTTTAGGAGGGTATTCCCTGACAGGTAATACCGTAGAATGTTAGCACACGGACCCCTTAGCCTGATTTCTTAATTTATCCTCAAAGGACCTACAAGAGTCAGCTCTCCCTTGCAATATTAATTACCTTTTGCCTTTTTTTTTTAAATTAACACAGAGGCGGGGAGCTTGGTTTAATTTGGCAAGTCCACAGTCGTGATACTATCACTCTCTGACAAGCTCGAGGCTCCAAGGTTTATTACAGTCCAAGTTAATTAGACCCGCACTCTAATTAACATTAAAGGCAAAGGTCAAGCAAAACATACAGATTGGAAGGACAGGATGTGATCACGGCATATATTATATGATGGTAAAAATATGTCCATTTATAGCATATTAGATGCAGTGTTTATTAGTGGCTGTTAAGTTATTAAAAGCAAAATTGAGAAAGAGCAGGATGTGACCCAAACGAGTCAAGATGAGGGTGAAGGAGTGTTGGGTACAATCCAGTCAGGGTTGTAAATCGCTACTCAACTAAGCTAGTCATAGCACTGTTGGCGAAATTAACTAGCAAGTCACAATTCCCTGATAGCACTTGTACATCTCTGAGAAGTCTATTTGACATCCGCATTTACATCTGCAGTGTTTGCTCATCTGCAATATGTCTTTAGGACGTTCCCTATCAAATGTCAAATAGACGTCTTTTAGATGTCTTTAAGATGTTTATGATTTAGAATGTATGGAAAACTGACATCTTACAGATGTCTGTCAGATGTTTGTACACAGCAGATGCTTTCCAGATCAACTGATCTTTAACAAACATCTTGCAGACATACGTGTGCTATGTGGGTTGTTTCCCGAAATCATGGTAATTTGTCACACACCTGTCATTTGAACCATTTTGGTTCAACAATATAGAACTGTAGTTGATGACATCACACAGGTGGTAGAGTAATAACTTCTGCTAATCATTTAGTTTGAGATTGTATTAGTGTTGGATTATTACTGCAAATAGCGAACATGGCTTTTAAGGACTTTGCTATTTAGTGTTCTCTGCTGTTTATCTTTATTTCCAGATGTTCCTATAGGAACTCTTTGGCATTTGGGATTTCCCAAATGCTGTTCACAAATGTTCATTAGAACTATGGGTTTAGGAAACCCCAAATTGTTGAAATACATTGGTAGCAATGGAACTGGCAACCAGCTGGCTAACAACGCTTTTGGAAAACACAACTCAGATTAGAGACTGATCCATTCAGACCATTTTACAATGTTAATTTTATTGTTTTGAGCCTTTTAAATGTATATATTTAATCTCAGTCAAGGATGATGTTGTATTCGTTGTAGTGGGCAATGTCTCTTCATTTTTTATTTACAACCTCAGACAACATAGTATGGCAACTTACAGCAGAAAGATATATAGACTCTAAGGGGCTGTTTACACCTGGTCACTTCATGTGTTTTCTCTGACTGGATAGCTATACAATCATGAAAAGACCCTTTCGAGATGGATTTAAACCCGATTGTTCAAACCACTTCAGGAGGTGGCTTATATCTGTTTTGTAGAGACACATTTATGTGACCAAGTGTGTAATGTGTAAACGCGTTTTAAAAACGTTGTTGTGTATACATTAAACTTTTTTAAAATGCCAGGGAACGCAAACTTTTCAGTTTTTGACTACATCGTTGTCGTATAAATGGAGCCTAAGTTACCAGGTGTAAACACATCTGAACCAGCTGATCAAAGTCTTCAGACTCACTAGAAACTTCCAGGCAAGTGTGTTGGAACTGAACACAGCAGGACGTTGGCCCTCAAAGAGCAGGATTGGACACCCCTGAATTACACTTTCTCATAGTAGTATCAACTTACAGTTGGTGCAAGGGTGCCCAAACTCGGGTCGGGTCAGGTCGGTGTCTTGCAGAGTTTAGGTGCACTGACGCCATATCGGAATTCCCGTAATTACGAGATTCCAACTTGTAAAAAGCGTTCACGTCCTCGTAGAACTCATAACTTGTGAACTGGGAGTCTTTTGAGAGCTACGACTTGTACCACATGACCGCTTTACCACCTGACCAACGTAGGCTCTGTTTAGGCGTTTATAGTGTTGGCATAGAAAAGCATAATTCCGGGTCTGAGGATGTGAACAGCTCTGAGTAACGTCACATGTTGTTATCTCGAAATTACGGTAATTACAATATGGCGTGAACACAGCATTTAGCTTCAATCCCAATTAGACACACCTGAACCAGCTAATCAAGCTCTTACTAGCCACACTAGAAACTTCCCAGCAGGTGCGTTAAGGCATGTTGGATCTAAACTGTGCAGGACACCGGCCCTCCAGAACCCAAAGAGTTTGGACACCCCTGACTTAGTAGATAACTAATTAAGGTACTCTGCATGACACTGGCCCCCTAGAAACAGGTTTGGACACCCCTGCTGTAGGTGTTTGATTCATATTTAATGAAATGAGTGCCTTTTCTTTGGTTTGACACCTGATTGTTTATCATGTGAGGTAAGTGTGCTTGTGAAATTTTCAAGACACAAGTCAACTGGGTAAATGCAAAGTTTGTACAAATGTTAAGGAGGCTAAAGTTTGCCAAGTACACCGTGAATGACTGGAGAGGGAAATGCGGCTAATGTTCTGTTTAATGTTTCTCTCCATTTCCTGGGTCAATGATAAGGTTAATGATAATAATAACTTGTAAGATTATTTATAGAATACATTTAATTAATTTACATTTAATATATACTCATATTAATGCTACACCATAGCCAAAGTACTCAAGAAAATGTACGAACGCTCCTCCAGAAGTTACCAGAATTTTATATTTTGGTGCAGTTTTTGTCTCAGGACCCCACTACAAAATAAGGGTATTTTTAATCTTTTTTATTAAGATTTTATTTAAATTACAAAAAAAAAAAAACCCATCAAATTAAAAATACCACATCATCTTTATTTTTGTGCTTTATTTTTTATTTTTTTTTAAAACAGTAACATATACACAGATTTTTTTTTTTTTTTTTTTTTTTTCGAAAATAATGTCTTAGAAGAAAAAAATGTATTATTTTTTTCAGCATATCACTGCTGTAACACACAAAGTTATTCATACCTTGACATACGTTTTTGGTCATTTCACCAAACAATACAGGTCAATTTCGGTTTCAGAATGTGCACACAACAAGTGACTTGTTGAACTAATCCAGAGATTTCCCGCCTGTGAGCTGTATAAGCTAGTTTATCAAGGTTGATGCTAGACAGGGAGCTTAAAGAGGAATAATGGGGCTGCAGGGGGAGGTCTGTGAAGTGGGAGACACGGCAGTGAAGTCAATAAAAGATTTGGCCTGTAAGACTGAAGGCTGTTATTTGTATGATAATGGATGGAGAGCCGAGTACCACCATTGCTGAGCTGCGGGCCGCGGCAGTCCCAGTCTACCGGTTTAGACGAACGGCGCCACTAGTGAAGCACGCTCTGCAAAAAAGGTGTGTGACTGAGCATGATGGATGGAATGTGTGTGTGTGTGTGTTTGTGTGTCGAGGCGACACATTCCTCTGAGGCTAGAGATGTTGATTTTATCATTTTATATGTGATTGGATGGTGTTTCTGCAAGGGCATACCTTAGGAGTAAATCAAAGATAAAGAGTGGCATTCATGTTCTCTCTCAATCTTAATGCCTCAAGCTTTATTTTAAGCTTAAGTTCAAAGCAAAAGGCCAGACTGCTCCTTTCACTGTGAGAACCGTAGCATCAACCCACACCAGATCTGAAATTCTACCGCTAGTCATGTAATATTTCTGAGTCATGGGTTATTGTCAGAAATAGAAATGCTCCTGGTTTAATAGACTGGTGAGACAGTTTAATTTGGGCCTCCCATTATGTACTCGACACTGTCTGATCAAGGCAAGGTGAATACAAAAAAAGGACTGCTCACTAAAGAATATTATGTTTGGATCATTTTCTTACTCTCTAGAGTGAGTAACTGCTGCTATATTTCCAGTAGTGTTATTTTGCTTTCAGTTTTCATATTGTACTGTAGCTTTTTTTTTTCTCTATAACAAGCTACTTTTCTGATAGTAGTGCTGTAGCATGCTCAGATTCACTCAATACAGCTTCACTTTTACACAACAACCCTACAATGGTAAAAATACATTCACTCCAAAAAACGAAACAATCTCAATTATCAAGCCGTTTTCATTTTGTGAGCAGTATGACGTCATATTGCTCAGGCTCCGCCTATGTCTGCTTACGGGCTGTCCTGCATTAGCATATTTCCACCCTCAGCCAGTTGTACGCTGTCTGCCATTTTCATATTTGGATGTAAAAGTGAACACAAGAATTTTCTCCCGACATCAGAGCCACTGAGGATGCAGTGGATTCGTTTTGTTTTTAATGGTAACGCGCAGAAGAGAGGTGGAGTGAGCAGCAGCTCATTATCATTTAAAGAGACATGCACCGAAATGGCTCGCTGTGAACAGAGCTGTTTTTCACAGGGTAAAGTGTGTTGTTTTACACACCACTTAGGAATGTTAACTAAAGTATGTTGCAGACATTTCATAAAGACCCTAAAGAATCAAAACAATTTGTGGAAAATGGACATCCGATGTCCCCTTGAAAAAGCAGGTCATATGAGTTTTCGAAAAATGTTTTTTTTTTTATTTGTTTGTTTGTAACATAGCTATCCTTCAATGTAAACAGTCTGCGAAGTTGTTAATCAAGAAAGTGAATGATAAATAAGATATTGTCTTTCAAAAGAAGGAGTCGACTCAGAGACGCCTTAAAGAGTTATCATATTTTCTAATCTTTTGCCTGTTAGCAATCTACATCACTCCGTAACATATTAGTGAAATACAAACAGTCTGACCTGCCCACAAACACTTCCGCTAGTTAGTGTGTTTTCATCATGTCAAGAAGACGCTGTGTTCTGCGCTGTCAAAGCAAGTTTGTTTTGTTTTTATTGCCGAAAGATGATGATGTGAAGAATCAGTGGTTAAAATTAATTTTTTCCACGATACGGTAATATAATTCGAACCTTTTGTTGCGTGCTCATCATCACAGGACTGCTTCTCTAATCTTGCCTTTTATCTTCGTTGGCATCTAATCTTCTTTATTTGGACCAACAAGCATCTCCGAACCACAACCTGTAAGTACGATTGATATACTATGTTAACATTTTCAATTGAGTTTTCGAAATATTATTTTTTATGATGTATACCTAATGCAGCTTTAGGTTTTCAGGTAAACCACGATATTACTATCTTACAATAATAAAGAAAGTAGACACATTTTGGTTTACAAATTGTATTGTTTCATCAGTTAATCACCTTAGCACTCGGCTAACGTATCCATCATTATTGTTTTGTTAAGTGTTTACAGTTTAGCAGCTAAACTTCAGCTGTGGGCAAGATTCACTTGCATAAGTTTAAACAAAATGTTTTTATGTCATAATTTTAAAAACGTATTGGAGCACTGTATTATTATTTTATGTAAAGGTGCTTTGTCAACGGTACCAGGGTTGCCAATTGCTACTCAAAACTTGCTCCCATTTAGCCCAATCGCGTTTTGAGGGGGTCCCCTGTAGCCAGGGTTGCCAGGTTTTCACAACAATTTCCCCCATTCCAGTTGCTACTCAAAACCAGCCCTCAACTAGCCTAATCGCATTTCAAGGGGGTCCCCTGTTAAAAATCACCTTTCAGTGTGTAAAATACACAATTTTTGTCAGGGTTCTCCTGGTAAATTCGCAATGTGAACAGAGCTGTTTTTCACAAGATAAAGAGTGCTGTTTTACACGACCACTGAGAAATTTTAACCAAAGTATGTTTCTGACATTTCATGAATATCCTAAAGAATCATAACAATCTGTGAAAAATTAGCATTCAATGTCCCCTTTAAAAAGGTTTGTCAATGGTAGCCAGGGTTGCCAGGTTTTTACTAACCCCCTTTCCAGGTGCTACTCAAAACTAGCCCTAAACTAGCCCAATTGCGTTTCGAAGGAGGTCACATTCCAGGGTGTACAATTTTTTTGTCAAGGTTCCCCCGGTAAATTCGCATTCTAGGGGAATGTGGAATTATGATGTTATTGGGGTTGCTTCAACTTGAAATGGCTCACTATGAAACATGATGTTATTGGGGTCGCTTCAAGCCGCAGACATCAAAAACGACCGCAGACTTGGCAACACAGACAGTAGCGCTCACTAACTTGCTCAACACAATATTAGGACATTTTAAAATACCATATGACCTGCTGTTCAAGGTCTGTTCACAACAAAACAATAGTTCGGTAAAAACTATGAGGTAATTTTGTAAGAATCCATAAAATGTGAAGCCTTATGTGAAGCCTCTCTTGATTTTGATAGAGTTTGATGTTAGCATTGCTAAGCTAACAAAATGATACACTACGACAAGATAAGATAAACTAAGATAAACAGCATGTGTAAATATTGATGAAATTATTTATAAATAGAACTATTTTATCAATGCTTCTCCCTATGAAGTACACTGAAATGTTTCTTAAGCATCAAATCAGCATATTAGAATGATTTCTGAAGGACCATGTGACTAACGACAAGTAATGACTGCTGAATATTCAGCTTTGTCATCACAAAGCTTAAAAAATTAATATAGAAAACAGCTATTTTAAATTAAAATAATATTACATAATACTACTGTTTTTATTGTGGTAAATACAGCCTTGACCTAACCTTAAGATCACCCTTCCTGTCAGAAACCGGTGTCATGACTTCAAATGCTGTCTACTATGCATAATTAATTTTAAAGTCTTTACCATGTATAATATTCTAATATTTCATCAAAGCAATGGCCCCATATGTCCACATACAGTACGTCTTTGCTAAGCTTTGAATATCCACTGACCCTAAAACTGCCCCCACTGTGGGAGTGTGCGGTGTTAACATTTGGTATCACAGTGAGTTTTTTTTAGATGACATTTATTGAAGTTTCTAATTTGAATGCTTTTCATTTTTTATATCATTTTCCATTTTCAGAAACCGTCAAAGGCCATGTTAATTTCCTGTGGGTGTATTAACATTGACAATGAATGTTCCTCAACAAATGACTAGTCCCTCCCTGCCTCTTTTCTTGTATAGTTTTGAAGTAAAACGCCTTGTGAATTGGTGTTTCCCTCGAATAGCGTTAAGTAGACCTCAGATGAAAAAAAAAACACTAATAATACAGTAAATTAGATCTCTAAATACTAATTATGCTGGTTTTCCATAACAGCTGCACTCTTAACAGAATCTTCCACTGAATGATCTTTTTTTCTTAGTGTGAAGAACATTTAAAGAACCTTTTCCACTATAAACAACCTTTTGAGCAATGGAAAGGTTCCATGGATGTAATTTATGTCATTAATTACTCACCCTCATGTCATTCCAAACCCGTAAGACCTTTGTTCATCTTCGTGTTAGTTGTGTCGCTGTCTATGGAGGGTCAGAAAGCTCTCAGATTTCATCAAAAATATTTTAAATTCTTATTTAAAATATTTTTGAATGGTTCGAAGATGAATGAAGGTCTTACGGATTTGGAACGACATGAGGTTGAGTAATTCATGACTAATTAATTAATCATTTTTGGGTGAACTAACCCTTTAAAGGTTCTTTATGGAACCACAGAAGCCACATAAGAGTGTGTAGGAGATGAAGGCCCATTTCCTCCATCGGTTGCCCAGAATCATGGAAACTCACATGCTGCCATAAAGAGAACAAATGTGCTTTTAGCCGAGTAATATGTTAATTACCACAGGGAATCCATATAAGTCATTAAAGCCACAGTCCTGTTTATCTTTTGAAATGAAATAATTGATCTAGTCTTTTTTCCAAACCAACACGCTTTCGATTTAACTGACATGCTTTAGAGGAAATTTCCGATTCACTTTCAGGTACAACCACAGCTTAGATGATGCCTGTGTTGTTGGGGGTGGAAGGTACATTTTTGGTAAGGTAAGGGGGTTGGCTATATGCGTTATATGTGAAGAGGCACTCAAGTAATCTAAACAAACACACACGGAGTTCAGGGAATGCGAACACAGCAGGGGAAACAGTTCAAAACAAAAGTTCAAAACACAAGTGTGTTTAGCAAGAATCAAGTGGATAAGTGGTTTGCAGAGTGTTGTCGCATGTATGTGCGTAGGCATACGTGTGTTTACGTGTGTGTGTGCACTAGAGACTTGCGTGGGAGATTAATAGAAGTGAGAGGTGTGAGACATGTAGGACAAGCTTTGGCGGAGTTGGCCGCTGAATTAACCTGTCTGTCACTATTAATCGCCGCTCTGCTTTCTCCCGCACTTCATTCCCCAGAACTTAATGCCTTCTGCTCGAGCCTAATCAAGTCCCTCTGACACAATGTTTGTCAGGTATTTCCCTCAAATAGCTACTTGCTTTCCCCAACGTCTTTGTACCTTCTGCCACTTTTAGAAGAGTAAATACAGCCTGACATTGCTGGCAATGCTCCATTTCCTGTCAGGCAGCCAATGGGATGCTGTGTTGTCACTGGCATTTGAGGTAATTATATATTATATGAAAACCAACCTACAAAATTCTTCTAACAAATGTAAAAAAGTAAGTTTTTACAAAAGCTTAACCTTTAACAAAGGTTGTTTTATTGAACTTGCTTAGGCGCTAGTATTTTTCCAAATATTGTCCCAACTTTTCAAATTAAGTAATCCGGACAAACAATTTTATGTTGCACAATGTAATGTAGTTCCCAGCAAGAAATGCTTTTTTTAATTCAACTTTTTCAATTTTATGCTGCTAGATATGGTTCAAAGTTCATATTTTGACTGAATTAACATTTGTTGAGCATTACCATGTTTGAGATTTGTGTTGTCAGCTATGTTCCCTTGATGATCACAAAAAAATTGACATTTAATAAAAATGTTTTAATTTATTAGAAGAACTAAATAATTTGTGGTTAATTGAGAAATGTACTGCAATATGTTGCATTATTTTTTAAATGCATTATGTTAATTATATGTTTAGAATAATTCTTTGTTTACACAGACTTCAGTATGACACAATCACAGTAAACAAAACTGTGATTCAAATTAATGCTTTTTAGGACTGATTTAGAATCCACTTTTCTCTAATTTATTTCACAGACCACTGTTAACTTAGTTGTTTATAAATGACATTTAAAGCACTAACCCACTGTAAACGTGCTTTAGCTCACTTGATTTAGTTTCTAAATGACAGAAACCTAGAAGGATGAGCAGAAAATGTTGCAGCGAAACTTATTTAAAAGGGCAGTTCACCCAAAAATGAAACATCTGTCATCATTTACCCACCCTCATACTGCATGACATTCTTTCTTTACTAAGACATTAAAGAAGATATTTTGAAGAATGTAAGGGATCCTAACAACTTTTTCATGAGTTGAAACATAGAGGGAAAAATGATAGTTGCAAAAAAATAACCTCACCGCCTCCATCAAGGACACAATTTCATCATCCACCACAGCACACCATCTCATGGATCACAGGGAATCCCTAAGAATATTAGAAGGCCACAGTGCATTGTCTGTCTATCTAGCTATCCAGACAGTATGTTACACAATGCTTTTTAAATGATTTTTAAATAATATAACTGAAAACAATAACCCATTCTAACCAAAAGAAAATTTCTGCATTTTAGTACACACACACACACACACACACACACACACACTTCATGTGCTGCTGCCAAACTCCAATGGCTCTCCACTGGGCCTCAGCAGCCACCACTGGGGCCAAAAGTTGTCTAAATAAATAAACCAATGAACAAAAAATCTTAATTTCTTCACCCTGATGTCATTCCAAACCAGTATGCTGTTATTTTTGTCCATTAAAAACTTTAAAGAATAATTCCTGAACATCTTAATGTAGCTCTTCTGATTTTTTCCATACAAAAAACAGTTCATAAACACATCCCTCGAACAGCAACGTTTTCTTTTACACGCACACAGCACATGATTCACCACTTTAGCATCTCAAAGCAGCAATTAAGTAAGTTCAACATAAATGCGAGAACATGAGCCAGGTTCACTTTATCTTCACACTTGCATAATTTCTGACATTTTGGACAAATGTTAACAGCATCAGAATCACAATGAAAAGCATTTATAAACCTGTTGTTAAGTAAACACAAACCAATCTCAAGACAATTCGTACATATTTTGTGAGGTGGCTAATTCGTACAAATTTGTACCACCTCACTTGTACGATTTTGTGTGATTTTTGAAAAATTGTGTGTATTTTAGGGGTGGCAAATTCATAGAATTCATACAACCTCACTTGTACGAATTCGTGCAATTTTTGAAAAATTTCATGAATTTTATAAAAGTGGCAAATTCGTATGAATTTGTACAACCTCACTTATACTAATTTGTGGGATTTTAGAAAAACTGTGCGTATTTTAGGGGTGGAAATTCATACAACCTCACTTTTACGAATTTGCACAATTTTTCAAAAATTGTATAAATTTTACAAGGTGGCAAATTCACAAAAATTTGTATGATCTCACTTGTACAAATTTGTGTGATTTTTGAAACATTGTACGAATTTTACAAAGTGGCAAATTCACACAAATTTGTATGATCTCAAATGTATGAAGTTGTAAAATATTTGAAAAATTGTGCGTATTTTAGGGTTGGGAAATTCGTAGAATTCGTACAACTCAACTTGTATGAATTTGTGCAATTTTTGAAAAATTTTACGAATTTTACAAGGTGGCAAATTCACACAAAATTTGTATGATTTCACTTGTACGAATTTGCGCAATTTTTTAAATATTGTACGAATTTTACAAGGTGGCAAATTCACACAAACTTGTATGCTTTCATTTGTACGAATTTGTGCAATTTTTGAAATATTGTACAAATTTTACAAGGTGGCAAATTCACACAAATTTTTATAAACTCACTTGTATGAAGTTGTACAATTTTTTTTTTAAATTGTGCGTATTTTAGGGGTGGGAAATTCGTACGACCTCAGTTGTATGAATTTCAGCGATTTTTGAAAAATTTTATGAATTTTACAAGGTGGCAAATTCGTAGGAGGACGACCCCTAACCGTGCCCCTAAACCTACCCATCACACAAAGCGAGGTTGTACGAATTAGCCACCTCGTAAAATATGCACGAATTGGTGGCAAGATTGCATTGAAATAAAAGCTTGAGGGTTTAGTATTCTAACTTTACTATTGTAGTGTAAAATAAATATTGAAATATATTACTTGTTATTGTTGCTTTAATATAATTGGATTCCTAGAAACAACAGTGTAAATGTGACGAGAACTGAGATACTAAGTCCACTCTACGGTCCAGTTGTAAACCAATGTAAACTGTGTTCAGTTTGGTCACTGAAACAGTTGGTTCCTGTAAAGAGAGCAGCATGAACACCCTTAAAAGTAACTAACAAATCAAATATGTTATTAGTTCTTTCATGCCTCATTACCAAACCTCACAACCCCGTATTTGTTTAAGAGCTGAAGCTAAAGAATTTTAGGGAACAATTATGTACATTTTGGTCTGTTTCTCACACAAAACTAACAAATGAATTCAGAAGACATACAGAAATATACACTATAAACAATCATTGAATGGAAAAAAACAGCATGATGATTCTTCAAAAAGTCTCCTTTTATGTTGCATGAAAAAATAAGAGTTTGGAGAGCCAGTAAATAATGACAGAATTTGGAATCCTTTAATGCCCACGTTTAAATTGGCATAAAGTGATTTGCCTATTTGGACTTTCTGAGGTCTTCCTGTTTAATTCAGAGCCGAAGGAGCCAGACATCCTTATGTGAAGTCCTCAGGGAGCCAGGTTGAGCAGGTTAATGTTTCACACACACGCACACACACACAGAATTGGATTGTAAGCTTTATTCAGTGGCACTGTTCAGTGGGTTGTCTGTACAGGAAACAAGCTTCTCTATCTTTATCAGCTGTACTACAAAACACATCCACAGGGAGAGCGACAAACGACGGCGTTCGCCACCCCCGCACGCTCTCTGATAGGCAAATAACATAATCAATCCCCAGTAGGTGAGAGTGATTAGATATGATTTCAGTAATGAGATCCCTTTGAAACTGTCAAATGGAGGCTGTTTCATATGAGGAATTATCACCTGAAGTAGTGGCACCATTTACGAAGACATGTCCCCTACTTTTAACCCCCTTACGAATGAGCGCTCACCAATTAGTGCATTTTAAACGCCCACTCAGGAAGACCAGAAGCGAGGGAGAAAACTCATTCTTATCTTTCTAAAGGACTAAAGTGTTTTGGTCCTCAGTCCTCACCTAGCAACGGAGTGTCAAGCATAAAATGCAGATTTTATTTTCCACTGTCTGGCTAAATGGCATATTTAGCTCACATGTACATTTAGGTGCTGTGGCACTCACAATATACTACTACAGTCGATGTCATTAAAGAAAGCATTGAATTGATCAGTTAGAAATATTCAATCCAGTATTTTTCAATAGGAAATGCGCATGGCATGAAAACACAGACAGACAGTAATACCATCTGAGGTGTAAAAAACATCAAGACATGAGATATTAGATATAACACAAGCATGCACAAACCCAAATACTTGTCAGTTCATCTTTTGTTGTCTGTAAAATGGCTGTTGGAGTCAAAGAGATCAAAATGTGACCAGATTGCATAAAACAATTATGCAAAACAGGATAAACAGAGAAACAGAGAGCGAGTCTTAAAGGCATACTTAAAATTCTGTCATTAATTACTCACCTTCATGTCGTTCCAAACCTGTAAGACCTTCGTTCATCTTCAGAACACACATTAAGATATTTTTTATGAAATCTGAGAGTTTTCTGACCCTGCATAGACAGCAACGCAACAACCACGTTCAAGGCCCAGAAAGGCGGTAAGGACATCAGCAGTTTAACTGTAATATTACGAAGCTATGAGAATATTTTTTGAGCACAAAAATAACAACTTCCGAAGATGAATGAAGGTCTTACGGGTTTGGAACAACATGAGGGCGAGTAAATAATTACAGAATTTGGTAACACTTTACTTAAAGCCTTTATGTAAAATGCATTATAAAGGATTATTAAAGGGGTCTGATGCATTATAATTACTCATAATGTGCATTGTAATATATTACACCTTGACGTAAATAATTATAACCAAATTTAAAATGGATAGTGTAACAATGAATTGATAAGTGTGATTAAATGTGGTTACAATTATTCATGAGATAGTACAATAATGCATTATAGGGTGCATTACAAGGCATGGTTAATGCATTAAAACTACTTTTATAATGCATTATACCTAAAAACTTCATTGTAATGCAAAGTTAAGATGCATTATATTTGAAGATGTTACATAAATTGGTTGTTGGTCATGTGTTTTAATGCATCACATTTTCTGTTTAACTATCAATAGATAAATAAGCATGTATATTGTATTATAAATGTAGTTTCATCATTAATGAGATCATACAATGCATTATAAGGTGCCTAAATAGTGCATTAAAATACATGTTGTGTATATGAAGGCTTCAAGCGTTAGTGTTAGCAAATGTTCATACTAATAGACTAGTAATGTTCATCCTAGCTAAAGATCTTAATAAAACAAACAGTACTAATAATATTACAGTGATAATAATACTATTGATATTTACCAGTAGGTTACAAATGCATAGCTTACTAACATGCACACTAATACTATTGGAATACCTACTTCATACTAATACTAACAGCACACTAATACCCACTCTTACCCAATCCAGTGCTTTAAATCTGGCTTTTATTAATATTTATGCTGTCTGTAAAAAGGCTGTTGAAGTCAAAGAGATCAAAGTGTGACCAAACTGCATTAAACAACTACACAAGATAGGATAAACACAGACTGTGTCTGAAAACCTAGTGTGCTCCTAGCTAGACACAGACATTTGTGGGCATCACATGATGCTTAATAAGTTTTAAGACACAGAATCATACTAATGCTCACATTAATCCTAATACTAGTACTATGGTAGCAATCGTAGCTACTGATGCTCATCATAATACTAAAGATATTACTAAAACTAATGCAAAAAACTAACAGCATTCCAATGATCTTAACACCATTGGCTACTAGTGATATAACCAAATGTGGACCACAATACCAATTAAAATAGCTGAATAAATAGACTTTTTGTTGATATATGGTTTGTTAGGATCTGGCAATATTTGGCTGAGATACAACTATTTAAAAATCTGGAATCTGATGGTGCAAAAAAATCGCCTTTAAAGTTGTCCAAATGAAGTTCTTCGCAATGCATATTACTAATCAATAATTACGTTTTGATATATTTACGGTAGGAAATGTACAAAATATCTTAACGGAACATGATCTTTACTTAATATCCTAATGATTTTTTGGCATAAAAGAAAAATCAATCATTTTGACCTATACCATATATTGTATTAAGACTGGGTTTGTGGTCCAGGGTCACATATTATGTTACTAATTTTTACTGTACTATACTAAAACTAAGACTATACTGTTGCGGTACACACCAATACTATTGCAATTTCTAATAATAGCACTGCTTTTGCTGTCTGTCAAAGGGTTCAAAAGAGATCAAAATGTGACCAGACTGCATTAAACAACTACACAAGATAGGATAAACACAGACTGTGTCTGAAAACATAGTGTGCTGCATAGCTAGACACTATTTGTGGGCATCACATGATGCTTAATAAGTTTTAAGACACAGAATCATACTAATGCTCACGTTAAATCTAATACTAGTACTATGGTAGCAATTTTAGCTACTGATGCTCATCATAATACTAAAGATATTGCTAAAACTAATTCAAAAAACTAACAGCATTCCAGTGATCTTAACACCATTGGCTACTAGTGATATAAACAAATGTGGACCACAATATGAAATGAAATTGAGATTCCATCTGAAACAGCTGAATAAATAGGCTTTTTGTTGACAATATTTGGCTGAGATACAACTATTTAAAAATCTGGAATCTGATGGTGCAAAAAATCAAAATATTGAGAAAATCGCCTTTAAAGTTGTCCAAATGAAGTTCTTCGCAATGCATATTACTAACCAGTAATTATGTTTTGATATATTTACAGTAGGAAATTTACAAAATATCTTTACGGAACATGATCTTTACTTAATATCCTAATGATTTTTTTTGGCATAAAGGAAAAATCAATTATTTTAACCTATACAATATATTGTTGGCTATTGCTACAAATATACCCTTGCTACTTAAGACAGGGTTTGTGGTCCAGGGTCACACATTATGTTACTAATGTTTACTGTTCCATACTAAAACTAAGACTATACTGTTGCGGTACACCAATACTATTGCAATTTCTAATAATAGCACTGCTTTTGCTGTCTATCAAAGGGTTCAAAAGAGATCAAAATGTGACCAGACTGCATAAAACAACTACGCAAGGCAAGATAAACAGAGACTGTTTAAAAATCTAGTATGCTGCCTTGCTAGACAGAATTTGTGGGCATTATAATGCTTAATTAGTTTTAAGACACAGCCAGAATGTACAAAAACTCATACTGAATGTTAATTAAAAATGCTAATGATGTTACTAAAACTAATACCAGTACTAACAACATCCAAATTGTCTTACAAATACCAGTAGGTTACTAATGCTTGTATACTAATATAGTATGGATATTTTTAGTGCAAATCGGAGTACTTACTGTGCTCATACTACGTACTATTATGCTAATACTACGCTATTACTAATACTCACACTCATATTCCCTGTACAGTGCTCGTATGCAGTTCTTTATACAAGAAGCGTGTGTCGTTGTTAAAGCACGTATGTAAACATAAGCTGAGGAGTTGAAGTTGCTCTACCTGTCGTCGGTCTGCCAGTCCCCGAGCAACAGGTCTCGGAACCGGTACCGCGGCGGCAGCGGCAGAACCTCCTTCTCCAGCTCCACCATAGTCAGCAAAGCTCACAAATCAACGCGGGGTGGAAATTCAAACGCCTTCGCCCTCGTTTATCCCTCCGCCGTGATTGTGTCAGGTCGCTCACATATATGAAGTGTTGACATCACTCAGGAACGGGAGACACAGGGCTAGATCCACTGTCACAGCAGCGACTGAGCAACTGGTGCCTCCCCGAGCTCACCAACTGTCTGCTCTCCGAGCACTGACACAAGACACAGCGCCTGCCTGGACATCCTGCTCCATTGCTGACACACGCGCTTTCACATCGGCTGTAACTGTTGCCAGTTATTGCTGCAGTGCATTATTTCACCATTGTCCTGTATTGATTGAGGCATGTGCTATTTTGAGGGGTGGGCAAGTTCTTTTTATAATCCCTCTACTTGCAACCCGCTTGCAGTAATTTCGTCTGCTGCATTGTTTGGAAAATGCATGAGATGGCTTAGTCCAGTCACTTCAACTGCCTGATATGTCAATCAAAACTCACTGTCAATCAAAAAGCACTAATGCAGATGATGCGAAATCTTATTTTTATCAATTATCCATTTCACAAGACATTAGCTTTACCAAACATAGTGAAACGAACTACGCACTCAAACTGAAGAATGTGATAGGTTTTGCAAATAAGCTGCGTGAAAGTAATGCGTGACACCTGTTGCGGTGTCTGACATGCTTTATCCGCAAGCATATGCAGTTAGCATATTAATGTAATCAAAACCAAAAAGCGAAATTTCCATGCCGGAGTCAAATTAATTGTGCTGTCACATTCGATTCAACCATGGAACAGAATCCAGGCTTCAGTGCAGCTCTGATGTTGTCAATAATGTAGGGAGATCTTGACATCTTGGGAGCTCTGCCGCCTAGCGTCCGCCTGTGGGACGAACCCAATAAATCGACCGTGTTTAGCTCCTGAAAGGTTTAATATACCCTCAATCTCACCTTTAAAGGTTTTGATGGGCTTTTTTACAGCCACATCTGTTCAGTTGTGGCGGTAGAGTGATTCTCATCAAGGCTTTAATGCTGCAGAATGCTACTAAACAACACAATAAAAGAACAATCGGGTAAAGGCTAGATGATGATTGTCAATGTTGAAACCATTTGCACTCAGAATCCTTGATATACTTTTTCAGTGTTTTTTAATTAACAGAAGGTTCAAAAGAAAAGCATTAACACTACAATAGCCAACAATATGTTGTATGGGTTAAAATTATAGATTTTTGTTTTATGCCAAAAATCATTAGGATATTACGTAAAGATCATGTTCCATGAAGATATTTTGTAAATTTCCTACAGTAAATATATCAAAACTTAATTTTTCAACTTTTTTTGCACCCTTAGGTTTTAGATTTTAAAATAGTTGTATCTCAGCCAAACATTGTCCTAACAAACCATACATCAAAGCGAACCTTACTGATTTTTTAAAAAAATTGAACCTTCTGATTGGTTTTGTGGTCCAGGGTCACATATACCCTACTATTAATTTTTTGTTGTTGTTGTTTTGTTTTTTTGAAAGAGACAACTACTTTTATTAAGGCAGGCTACATTAAATTGATAAAAAATGACAGTAGAGACACTTATAATGTTATAATGTTACAAAAGATGCTGTAGTGTTAATGCTTTTCTTTTGAACCTTCTATTAATTAAAAAACACTGAAAAAGTATATCAAGGTTTCTAAATGCAAATGGTTTCAACATTGACATTTATAAATGCTTTGTGAGCAGCAAATCAGCTTATTAGAATGATTTCTGAAAGATCATGTGACACTAAAGACTGGAGTGATGATGCTGAAAATTTAGCTTTGCATCACAAGAATAAATTACATTTTAAAATATATTCAAATAGAAAACAGTTCATTTGAAATGTAATAATATTTCACAGTATTACCGTTTTTACTCTATTTTTGATCAAATAAATGCAGCTTTAGTCAGCACTTATTTTCAAAAACATTAAAATGTACTGACCCAAACATTTGAATAGTAAGTGTGTGTATGTGTATATTTGCAAAAACAGATAACTCAGTTTTTAAAAAAAAAAAAAAAAAAAATCAAAAATCATGTTTTTTTTATTGTTACCATGTTTTTGTGTTTTACTGTTAGTTAGCTGTATTTTTTTTCTTTATATCAAAATAACCCAACTGCAGTTTGATTGAGATTAATTGGAATGCACAATAAAAAACAAAAAAAACAAAAAAAAAAACATGATTTTTAAAAAACTGTTAAAAACTGAGGTATCCGTTTTTGCAAATAAACTCTTCGTTTTGACTTTAAAATCTATCATGGGTTAAAGTTTTAAAATGATTGTACAATGGTATTCATGGTTGAACAAATAGGACTAGATTGGTATAATGAATGACAAAGAATAAAATTTCCTTTAGAAGTTAATATTAACATTCATGCTGCTGAATTATATTACAAGATAAAAAATAAATCCTGAAAAAAATGAAAACTACAGATATGCTGTCAAAAAAAGGCAATACAAACAAATTCTATATATAGAAAAACTTTGCTTCAACACTGACAAAACACATTATTCTGATCATTTTTGTGAAAGAATGTACTGTAGTTGCCATTAAAATACGTTTTTATTTACAAAACAGGGATATTTCATATATCATATGTTAAAAATGTCAGTATCTAAAAAAAAATAAAAAACAATAAAAAACACCAAGTCTTTTGTATTCCTCATCATCTTCCTCATGTAGGATACTCAGCTGAGGTTGATGTTCACTGATTCTAGTGCCTCTACAGCCCAGCTTGGGTACTGCTCGGTGGCCGGGAACATCCTCTTCATGAATGCTTTCACAAACTCAGGAAACCTCTGCTCTATGATGCTCTGACGCACTGAACGCATGAGGGTGAGCTGAGGAAGGATATGGTAAGGAGATGAAGTGACAACAACAATACTAAATGCTCTATTCAAAACATGTAGTTGATAATTACCTGGTAAGATATGTTATGGATAGTGACGTGATGCATGGCTGCGGTGTCGCTCTTGAACAGCGCGTGAAGGTAAGCCCGACTGTGTCTGTCATTGTCAAGACAAAGAAAAGAACCACAACCATCTTTAGGTTTAGAAATCGAGAGAATTAGTATGGGATAAGGTAAGATTCTGAATAAGAATTCTCTGTTGGGTGAGTAAATGGCAAAATGTTCACAGCAGGCAAATGAACATCAGCATACTGAACCAACAATTTAGCCAGTTAAACTGCAGACAGATGTCTGTACCTCCTGCAGGTGGGACACTGGCAGTCAGGATCAATCGGCTGAAAGTCTTTAGCATATTGTTTCTGTTTGAGCTGCAGAGATCCCCAGGGAACTAAAGCCGAGCCAAATCTCTGAAACAATCACACGCAGCCTCATTAAAAATGGCATAATGCAGGATTACAATAAGCATCACTGGTTTTTATGCACAGTTTCTATGAAAAACAGAAGTTTTAAACGTCTTCTAGGTTTATCCTGACAGGCACAAGCAAGGCTAGATGATATAGCTAATTTCAGCTTTGCATAATAGGAATAAATTATATTTTAAAATGTACTCAAATAGAAAACTTATATTAAATTGTAATATTCACAATATAGGGATGGGCGATTAATTCGGGCAATTAATCGCTGCAATTCAAAGAAACAAATGGTTTCCAGGCAGCGAAACACGGTTTTGCAGTTATTTCATGTTAATATGTTAAATTGTGCAGTAAAATCGTATCCTATATATTGTATTGTAGTACACTGTATAAGTCATCAGCTAAATATTTACCATCTTAGATTCTGCATAACTGGATGAAAGTGGGAGCGTCTTCTGGATCAAAGTAAACAAGCGGGACGTGACACTCACTCATTCAACAGCTGACAGGAGTGACGGGCAAATGAAGCCTTGTGAAGCACCGAGACTTTCCTCTGACTATATTATCATCATTTTTATCATTATCAGACAACCCAAACCTGTTTCTTGTTTTGAAACAATACAAACCTATGGTCTGCTTTATTTTATTATTGGTTTATTTATTATTATTGGTTATTTTATTATTGGTTTATTTATTATTTGTTAATGTTCTTGTATGTTCAAAAACTTTTAAATGACTTTTATTCACTTTAAGGGGTCTAAAATAAGGAAAAGAGACTATTTTTTGTTACTCCAGCACTTTATTGTACTAAATGTCCTGTGTGTTTGTTTTTTTTTTGTACTTGAGTGCAGTAAATTTTGGTTGAAAAATAAGAATCGTGTAAGAGAATCGTGGTCTCAATTCCCATGGGGAAAAATCATGATCCACATTTTAGCAAGAATCGTGCAGCCCTATTCGAGTGTGACGAAAACAGCGCGATCTGGTGGTTAGTAAAAAATGAAGCAGCCAAAAGCCCGTAAAGCTCAGTCGGAAGAAGCATTCACCACAGTTTCCATAGATCAATCCATGTTATATGCACAAATAAAAGCCTAACCGTGTGTGTGTTTGTTTGTTGAATTTCTGATTACTGATAAACTACATTACCCATTGAACAGTGCTATTAAATGTCAGTACGAATATCAATATGATGTAATAGAAGAATGTACACATATATTAATTGCATATGGCATATATTCAATTTCCCTGAAATAACTTGTATTCTTCATATTACTTGTATGACAGGGTATTTAAAAATGTATAAATAGGTCCCAATGAAAATGTACTCGAAAAAGTAAGATCTGGGGGTCAAACATTGGCACACGCAAAGTGAATCGCGGACATGACTGGACAGAAAGTGAGGCTTCTACGAAAGGGATTTCTACATTAACAAGCCTCGAATCGAGGCTTCATCTGCCATGCCCTTTAACACAAGCTCTGATGTCTCAGTTCAAATGTCTTTGATTTAGTGATCCTAATGATGTGGGAACACAAATTTGGAAAGCATGTTGTCCATAAGAACGTAATGGCATCTCTCATAAAGGTGTAGTATGATTTGTGCCTCATTCTGTGAACGCAAAAAGTTATTTCGAACACTCGACTATGTTATGAAGTTAATTTAGAGAAAAAGCATGTCAATAAATGATATCTCTGTTGGACAACAGGTTTGTAAACAGGCTCATATACATACAAAACTGTATTGCACAGGTGCTACTGCAGACATTATTGTTATTATCGCGGGAAGACTAATTATTATCATTAGGGCTGGGAGTCGATTCCAAATAGAATCGAATCCAAGGTGTTGGGAATTGAGAGTCGATTCCAAAAGCCATCAAGGGAGTTTTCAGTTCAACAAAGCTTATCTATAGACCCCTCTCAAATGAAAGGCTGCGTCATATGAAGGCTGCATATCTCGACTGTTGTCATTAAACGTCGCTGAACATCGATTCACGAAAATAAACAAAATGAAAAGAGTCGGTACTGAGCACGTCTGAGTTTGAGGATGCAGCGTTGTTCGCTAATAGTGATTAGAAGTCTTCGTTTCCATGAAAAGGTTCTTTCGGATAGGTTGTTTTAATGAACCAGCTCAAAAACGATTCAAAAGTTATTTTATGGTAAAACGGCCTTATATTGTCCAGTTTTGAGTGCTGCACGACAAAATAGATCATGACGTGATCGAGGGTCTTGATTCTATTTCCATTTTAACATGCTATTTTTAATAAAATAAAAAATAAACTGAAGAAATAAACTGCAAGAATACTTTTTTGTGCAAAGAAAACAAAAATAACATGGCGAAATTAGGTTCCTCCACTCTATAAAAAACAAGAATTGAAAACAACAGTGAGGAATCGATTCTTGGAATCGAATCTCATCGATTCCAGAATCAGGAATTGGAATCAGACTTGATTCTTGACAGCCCTACTTATCGTAGGGAAACTTTTTACCGGTATATCACAAACGATAAGATATCGCCCATCCCTATCACAATATTACTGCTTTATTGTATTTTGATCAAATAAATGCAGCATTGGTGAGCATAAGAGACTTCTTTCAAAATTCTGCTCACCGAAACCTTTTAATGTTAGCGTATATGACTGAGCTCTAATAGAAAGGGACGTTAACAGAAATCCATCACTTACTGCTGTTCGTGTTGGGAAAACACAGTCAAACATATCACAGCCCAAGGCAACGCAGACCACCAGGTCTAGTGCATAGCTAAAACACATTAAACAGACAATCAACAACCACTACTTACAAATAATGAAAAAGGTAACTATTACTAAAGAGGACATCGGATGCAAAATTCACTTTTACATTTGCATATAAAGCAGTGTTAGCAGTGTTTGGACACAACCAATCTACAATCATGAAAATCAATTCACTCCTTTTTTAATCCTACAAAAACCTAATCAGTCTCAGTTATCAAGCAGTATCTATTTTCTGAGCAATATGACATCTTAGTGCTCAGGTCCCGCCCATGAACGCTGACGGACTGCCCCGTATTTGCATATTTTCTCCCTTACCCAACTGTACGTTGTCCAGCATTTTCTCCACGCTCGAGCAGCTGTATTGACAACAATGTGTCGTAAGCAATGCAAGTGTTTTGTATTTGAATCTAAAAGAGTCTTAATTTTCTCCCAACATCAGAGCCAATCAGGACACAGTGGATTAGTTTTGTTTTTGATGGAGATGCACCACTGAATACACAAAAAAAAAAAAAAATGGAAGAGAGGGGCAGAGTGACTTCATTATTATTTAAAGAGACATGCACCGAAACAGGTCGCTGTGAACAGAGCTGTTTTTGACTAGGTAAAAAAGGTGTTTTACACAACCATTAAGGAATTTTAATCAGAGTATATCGCAGACATTTCACGAAGACCCTAAAGAATCATATCAACTTGTGGAAAATGGGCATCCGATGTCCCTTTTAAATGAAAGCACAAGCAATTTCAGAGGAAGTGGGGCTTACCCGACTCCCATGAGGTAGCGGGGCTTTTCTCTGGGGAGGTGGTCTGTGCTCAGAGTCACCATCTTCCAGAAATCATCTTTTTCCTCTCCTCCACTCAAGCCTCCAATGGCGAAGCCCGGCACATCACGCTTTGTCATTTCTAAGTGAAGAAACAGAAAAGGAAGATTCCAGTAAGGTGTAGAGTAAATGTGTTTAATGCTTTAGGTTTGTGTTTATCACTCTTTAATGAATCATGTTCATAGTTAATGTGATGAACTACATATGTTGTTTGTGTTTAACACCATGTGTCTGTGGCTATTTTTATGACGAGAAAAAATTATAGCTAAATTTCATCAGGTTTTTACAATTTATTTTTGATAAAAATTCTAAAACTGTATTTGGCTTTAGTCTGTTAAAAATCTCTTCAAAAAGTTAACTGAATAAAAAAAGTTCTCTCACAGGGTTAAAACCAGCACAAACTAATAAAACATGCTTCAGGGATAAAGGGTTTTGGCAGAGAGGACATGTTGGAGGAAATTCCCCTAGTATTAAAAACTTGTGTGTCATGCTGGAATGACCTATTCTACAGCAGATATAAACAATCTGGTCCCATTGGTTGGAAAACTGATAGAAATCTCTTTTTCCAACTTTGGGGGTAATTTCATTTTATAGATACCCACTCTGTTTGCCATTTGTTAGTACTACATATGTTGTTACTGAGACATCTGAGGAGAACCAACTCTATACATCCAAAAAAAAAAAAAAATCACCACAACACCAGCTGGATAAAAGTCACTGCAAAAATGGTTCAGTGACCCAAATGTTTGGGATCAATAAGATTTTTAATGTTTTTTAATAAAAGACTTTTCTGCTCATCAAGGCTCTGTTTATTTGATTAAACATGCAGAAAAACAGTAATATTGTGAAACATTATTGCAATTTAAAATAGTGGTTTTCTATGTTAATATACTTTAAAATAGAATTTATTTCTGTGATGCAAAGCTGGATTTTCAACATCATTACTCCAGTCTTCAGTGTCACATGATCCTTCAGAAACTGTAATTCTGATATGCTGATTTATTATCAATGTTTAAAACAGTCATGCTGCTTAATATTTTTTGTAAGCTGTGATACTTTTTTTCAGGATTCCTTGATGAATAAAACATTAAAAAGAACAGCGTTTATTTAAAATAGAAACAAAATAGTAAAATAGTTTGGGAACAGTAAATATTTTCTTTCTTTCTTTGAAAGAAATTAATACTTTTATTCAGCAAGGATGTGTTAAACTGATAAAAAGTGATAGTCTTACATTGTTAGAAAAGATTTCTATTTAGAATAAATGCAGTTCTTTTTATCTTTTAATTCATCAAAGAATCCTAAAAAAAAAGTAAGTGTTCACCATTGATAATAAATCAGTATATTAGAATTTTTTCTGAAGGATCATGTGACACTGAAGACTGAAGTAATGATCCTAAAATTCAGCTTTGCATGACAGAAATTAATTGTATTTTAAAATATATTCACATAAAAAAACTGTTATTTTAAATTGCATAAATTTAATTCATACTATTACTTTTTCTGCATTTTTAATCAATTAAATGGAACTTTAATGAGCATAAGAGACTTTAGAAAACATTAAAAATCTTACTGAGCCAAACCTTTTGAACAGTAGTGTGTGTTAATGGAATTTTTATGGTATTTTGCAGTGTTACTGCAGTATTGGCACATCATTATAGATGCACTTTTGATGTGCAGTAATCACATGCAGTCACACAGGGCTTACCATCTAAACAGGCCTTGCGTAGTTTGGCATCAAGCCCCCCTTGAATAATTGCGAACAGGTTCTGGCGATCTGGATTCTTATTTGCTGCGATGCAGCGGTCCAGCCAGCGCACAGAGCGGTGCATGGCCTCCTCTACCCGCGGCCCTTTCACCGTACTGCTGACCACGTCATCCAACTGCATCATGATGTCCGAACCTGCACACATTGCCGAAAGTCACACAGATTGCAATAAGCATTAGTTAAACGTTCTTAAAAGATGATGATCTGAAACAGGATTCATACCCAGGCTGTTCTGTATGGCGATGGATTGCTCAGGAGTGAGCAGGATTTCCTTTCCATCATAAGGGGAACGGAACGTGACACCTTCCTCCGTAACCTCTGACAGCTCCACCAGGGACACCATCTGAAACCCCCCACTGTCCTATTAAAAGAAACAGGGTGAAATGTAGAAATTGGGGATTTTGATATCCATCAAACTTACACTTTGCAAAATTTGCATTAGAATAATGTGAAGAAAACAAATCATGGTATTCTACATTTTACTCTCACCAGTTCTGCTGGTGTTTGGGAATAGTTTGAAAATAGCAATAATAATAATTACCGTTAAGAGATTTCTATTCCACTTCATAAATCCATGTAATCCATTGGCTTTTTCTATTAACTCAGGACCCTGTTCGGACAACATACAATAACAGTTAAGCAAGTTTAAAATATACAGTGTATCGATTGTAATGCACAATTTCTTCTCACATACCGGCCTCATGCCCAGATGATACGTGTTTCCCAGGCATATCTGACAGTCCAGATCCTCCAGCTGGTCTGTAGTGATGCCTTTCAGGGTACCCTGAGTGCCCACGGGCATGAACACCGGGGTGTTGACAGCGCAGTGTGGAAGAGTGAGAATGCAGGCTCTCGCCTTACTCACGGGACACTCCGCCACGATACGAAGAGCAAGAGGAGCAGCAGAAGATACAGCTTTTACTGATGCCATACTGCCTTTACACTCATGTGTGCTACTGGGTATGGGCGCAGCCATTTTGAATAGCGATGTCCGATTCAATTTCGAATCGTTCATTTGAGTCGGTTCTTTGATGAATCGCACGAACTAATACAAAAACCGCTCTCAATCGAACTGAATCGGTTCAAACGGTTTTCGAGTCTCTGACTCATTTAACAATAAACCATCTTTTTCAAAAATGTCTGACGGAAATCATAATTTCACTTTATAATTTGTATGTATCACACGTTTATATTTCAAATTGGTAGTTGGTTAATTAGTTGGTCAGTTATTTTTAGTTTTACAAGCTGAATCGTAGATACAAGAAATGACCACAAACACGTTGTTAATAAAACGTAACAAAAAAAAATAATAAGAAAAAAAAAAAAAAACGTTAAATGCGTTATAAACAGAATATGTTCTTACACATGACTTATTTTAAACGTTATAGAACATAATAAAAAACCTGTAGAACCTGGAAAATAACCAAAAAACAAAACGTTAAGCCAGGGGTAATATATCAATTTAATTAAATTAGATTTGAGAAGAAAGAGGAGGACATAAATAAATAAATAAATAAATAATAAAAAAAATAAAAATGTGTTAAATCCCACCCTCCCAACACCTAGTCAAAGACACATTATAAAAAAGTATAAATATTATAAATTGTGCACAGCGTATAGGATTTTAAAGCTTTAGCATTGCTGGAAGAGGATATAGTATACAAATAACATTTCAAGTCTTTACAAAAAAAAAAAAAAATAGAGGTTTAACAGACAAAAATTTGCATTTATGTGTAATAAAAAACTTAGCTAGGAAAATAAAAAGATAGATTAGAAAATACTTGTCTTTTAAACTCTTTTGAGAGTTATAAAAAACAAATTATGCGTACATAGTAAGTCGAGATGTCAGGGACCAAGTAATGACGTAAAAGAATCACTGAATCGTTGTTTTGAACGAACCGATTCGCGGAAATGAGTCGGACCTCCTGTCACAAGCAATGACTCGAGTCTCTTAGTATGTGTGAAACCAGTTCAGCCTCTTAAAAACAGGTGTAATGTTTCAAGATTGTGTGAATTCTGCTTAAATATCACATTCTTCTACTAGTCGATATACAGTATGACAAACTGGAGAGCCCAAACAATGTTCTAATACGTAGAAAATATGATTCAAGTTTTTTAAAAATGGAAAAAAACGATTCATTAATGGTAATCTTGCAGTAATCATATATGCATGTTTTATTAAAATTGGAAGTATTGTTTTTATTGTATATATTCCTACGTTGTCTCTATTTCCCAAGTCTTTTTATTGAAACCTAATTGACACGTGAACCGTCCAATAGCACTCCTCGGTCGTTAGAAGCAGAAACGAAGGTCGAGCCAATCGAAAGACAGAATACACCAGGAAGCGTTCTGCCGGACCAATCGGATTTCACGACATCGGTTGACAGGAGGCAGGACTCGCGTCACCGGTGGAGGTCGGATGTCGCCTGACCGGATGATAGCGAGAAGTTTTGTTTTGTGAGTTTACGAATGATTGATCCTCAGATCAGTGTACGGATCTTAATGAATGCGCCGTAATACGCTTCCTCCGGGCGTCAGCGAGTGTTTTATGAGTTATTAGTCTTTGACAGTCTGATCTGGAAGTGTTTGAAGGGTGGAAATTGAACACTTGAAAGTAACCCGAGCGCCTTGCTGCTGTGAGCCCGTTCCTGCGCGCTGAGAGACGGTCAGAAACCATGGGTAACCGGGGGATGGAGGACTTGATCCCCCTGATCAATAAACTCCAAGATGCTTTCAGTTCCATTGGCCAAAGTTGTAACTTGGATCTGCCGCAGATAGCCGTGGTTGGAGGACAGAGTGCCGGAAAAAGCTCCGTGCTTGAAAATTTCGTCGGCAGGTTGGTTACTACGTTACTCATTTCTCTTCGATCGCATGCAGAAGCCCAGCTCGCTGTGTTTATCTTCATCCAACTTAATAAGAAGACAAATCTCTCATTTGTTACTTTACAGCTGCGTTTTTTAATACTCGCTGCTCGATCGATTCACTTGGATCGGTTGTCATTCACAAACGCGAGTTACGCAGTTGACGTAAGCGGCCGCTCGCCGTCATTCATTGAAATGAAATGGGCGTAAGTGAGAGCGGAGCGCAAAATGGGGAAGTTGGCGGCACAGTGCACTGCACACCACACACACAGACAGACAGCCAGACAGATGAAGTTATAGTCCCACTGTCCTTGGAAGTTGTATTATGACATATAGGGGAATCAAAACCATTAAGATATTCAGTTGCCGTGCTTAAATCGGTTAAGCCATTTCCTCGTTCAAAGAGCTAATCTAACGTACCTATAATACGACACTGTCACTTCTCTGGACGTTGACGTCATGCTTTTGTGTACATGTCCTTATTAAAATACTCTGGCGTGGTTGTGTAATTCTTTTGTGTGGTAATAACATTGTAGTTCATATTTGCGTAATACTTCAACAGGCCTCATCACACACCGTGGTGCTACCATTGTATGTGTCTAAAAGAAAGTAGTTCCTCGGTATTTGTTTGTTAGTGCATTTTTTTTTTTTTCATTGTGAGATTATTTTCGTGAGAATTCAATTTTCCCAAAATTATTTTATGAAAACATCAGAAAATATTTGAAAATATTAAAATTAGAGTAAATTTAATTTACAGACTCGTAATATACTTCTGGTTTTTTTTTTTTTCTATTAAAATCAGAATTATTGTGAGGCAGTGCAATCACACAAATATTTTGCCATTTAAATAAAATATAAACATTAATGTAAAAATTGCAGTGTTGGTTATTATTATTATTATTATTATTATTACTGTTAATTTATAAAAACATTGAACTTGTCCTAAAATAGCCCACATATATTATTACTGTAATGCATTATGTAATGTTTACTTTTAAAGTTTATTAAATTAGATTTTCATTAGTTTAATACATTTCTATTTTTTAAAATGTAATATTTAATTAAAAATAATTTGGAGTACAAATCATGTATAAGTACTTTTCAGTTTAAATAAACTATCAATATTATTTCCACATTAGAGTAATGAGATTATTCTGATAGGAAAAAAAATGAAATGGTGTTACGATAATGAAAATATAATTAAAAAATAACCTTTAGAAAATGTCTTTCTCTATATAAGCGCGCACACACACATATATAATGTATATAGTAGAATAATTCTGAGGTCGTACAATCACATATAACCTATAAACCTTTTGCAATTTAATGAAAATATCAGTATTTCCACAAGTCAGTAATGAGAATACTGTAAATATATTGTAGTATAAATAAAAAAATTAAAAAATCCTATAGATGAACTCTGACTATTACTAACACATACTGTTATTCTTAAAGTCCTTTAGTAGTATCTGCACATTTCACATCACTTCTCAGTACTGTGTACAGTCATTTGTCTTCTGAAAAATAAATTAAAGTATTATGTATACAGGTGAGAGTAATTCCCCCGTCCTGTTCCTTTTGACCTTGAGTTAAGCATGCTGTAACCACCTGTTTTGCAGTATTCATAGGTCAGTGCCACACCTGTCAGACTCTACCACTGATAGACCTCTCACGAAAGTCCTGTTCAGCTTGATATGGGAAAGGAAGTCATACTCAGACAGATGATGTTTGTTACTGTCAATTTTCCTTTGCCATCAGATTAGTTTGTGACCTGCAACTTCCTGCATTCATTTCCTCACTACAGACTGCTCTGTCTCTGGTCCAGTTCAAATTAATTTTGTTTTGATGTTTAGCAGAGCAAGAAGTATGATTCAGACTGATTGGCTGAAATTTAGTTTTCATTTCCCGTGGATGCGGATGTTCATCTCTGGAGAGCTTGTCAATGCATGTATGAATTTTCATCATCAGTGAAGTCATTACGTTGGCCAGAATATGTATCCATTTACATAGAATACCAACTGTTTGTCATTCTGAAATCTACAGATAGCTTTGTTGATGGATTATAATTGTTATTTTTTTGGTTTAATTTCATTCAAAAATTGCAGTGCAGGTAAAAATGCAGTAATTAGTAAATGCTATCAAGCCTATTCAGGTCTGTTAGCTCTGAGTGCAGAATGCATGATAAAATCAGGTTTCCTCTGATATTATTGCTGTTTTTTCTTTCTGAATGGTATTATCTTGCATTACCGTTCCTGGAGGTGTCTTAAGTTTTGTAGTTAAGTGGCAAAGGATGCATAGCAACATTATCTTGGATTTCATAATCGGTTTGGGTAGGTTTGTCCATTTTAGGAATAAACAGCATTAGATCTGCTCTGATGGACAAAAGTAGATTATTAGTATTATTATTAAGTGTATTAAAAGGAAAACCCAGCTATTAAGACAAGTATGGCTTAATATAACGTAAATAATGTATCTTACTGAAATATATAGCATTATTTAAATAATCCACGTCGTTGTATAGATATTTTGGACTATGGGGGAGCCATTATGTCAACATGAAATGGCTGCACTCTGTGAGCTACTGGCGCTACATGTTGCTATTTTTACAAGAAAAAATAAATAACTAATATGATGCCAGATTGTGCAGCTTTTGGTTGTAATTTTCAGTTTAAGGGCGACAAGAGTCTTCACTGTGCAAGTCTTCACTGCTTTCCTAGTGGTAAGAGGAGGAGAAAAGAATGGGAAGATGCCTGTGGACAAATAAAACTTCCCAAAGACCCGAATCTTTGTTCTTTACACTTTAGCCCTGATGTCTTTGAGGCTTTTAGTAGACCACAGCTACTGAAAGAGCTTACAAAAGGCAGAGACAAGAAACGCTAGATGCCATCCTGGTAGGATGCATACATGCTGATGACTTAGCAGCCACTGAAAGAGTTTCTCAGCATGGATTTCACTCGATATCCAGGGCGTTTAGACTCCTTGTGGTGAAAATCGATGGTATGGCATTTGGTTTAAGCCTACAGCTATATCCATCACCACCTGTAAGCTCTTTTAGTAGCTGTGGTAATCGTATCAGTATATTATTGTGTATTCTGAATTGTGTTGGGGTAAAAATAGCAACAGGTAGTGCTAGTAGCTCACAGAGTGCAACCATTTCATGTCATAATGGTGGCCCCCCCCATGGTCCAAAATATGTATAAAACTATGTGGACTTAATGTTGCCATTTCATTTTGCATTTGTAGGTAATATTTCTGTGGTAATTTGTTTTCTTTCGTATGGCATTGTAAGATGGTGTGGTTAAACCCACAAGCCTTCACTTTCACAGAGGGTGAAGTTCTGTAGATCTTCTGTTGATAGTTGGTAATATTATTTTCAATATTCCTCTCATTTCATAATTTTCATCAGTTTGACTCATCTCCTTTTTAGTGTTGTCTATTTCTGTAAAAACTAACGTGAACCTGAAAACTTCACATTCACTTTTTTTTTTTTTTTTTTTTTCACAGATTTTGATGAGGGTTTTCAGCTATTATTAACACTGTACTATGTTTTTTATAGTATACATTTGAAAACATGAAACATGAAAACTTTTATATTAATTTATAACACCATTCTTTGTGTGTTTTCCTCTTTTGGAAAGTCGTAGAAACACTATCATGTTTTTTTTTTTTTTTTTTTTTTTTTTGCTACTGGAGAAATTGGAATGCAAAAATTATAAGTGTTGTAATTAATGATAAAAAAAAATGCACCACCAATAAAAAAATACTAATTTTTAAACCAATCAGAAACACTTGCTGTCTTTGAATGAAGTCCACTAAATGGATGAAAATGCTTACAGCATCTTAAAGTTTGTTGAGATTTAGTTCACCCAGAAATTACAATTCTGTCATGAATGACCTAATTGTGGTTCCAAACCCATAAGTAATTCGTTCATCTTCACAACACAAGTTAAAGGGGTGCTATTATGCTTTTTTCACTTTTTGAACTTTAGTCAGTGTGTGGTGTGTATCTTTGGGCATAGTCCACTACAAAGGGAGATATTTTGTTTTTTAAAAAAAATCCCTTTTCAAGAACTACAACGAACAGCTCCTTTGGACTACAGCGTTTGTTTTCCGCATGCAATGATGTGACAACCTTTTGCCATAACGCGCCGCAGACGTGTGCAGTGTGTGGTAAGAGATTTATTCATCATACAGTGTAGATAATGTTAGCTTCACTTATAATGCGAGTGTTTTTTTAAAATGCATAAACTTAGAATACTAGAATAGGCTAGGCTGATCAGTGATGATGTTCTTTGATAATGTTAGGCTGCTTTTAGCCTTATGCTGGAGATGGTTTCGGGCAATGAAACTAAGTATGTAAATAATACATTAGCACGATAATATCATGTATTGGCGATCTCGCAGGCTGATGATAGAACCCAACACTACTGTAGTGTATTATTTACATATATTATTTATATGACTTCCTTTTTTCAGACGAATTCAATCAGAGTTATATTAAAATTTGCCTCACACAGCTCCGGGGGGTTAATAAAGGCCTCCTGTATCGAATCGATGCGTTTTTGTAAGAAAAATATCCCTATTTAAAACGTAAGAATCACTTTAATCTAGCTTGCGCTAACAGTTGTACACGGAACTTGCTTATTTGACAAGGGGCGTAGCAGTACTGAAACGCCGTCTAAGCTGTTTGCCAATCGCAACGCAGTGGGACAGCTAACCAATCACAACAAATGTTGTTTTTCGGAAGGCGGAACCTGGAACTAATCGAGTCATTTGTGCCAGGCTGGGGGAAATGTATTGTAATAATGTAAATTATGTTAAAAATAATGCATTTTTTGAACCACCAAGCATGAAAGCATGTTCAAGTACACCCCCAAAACAAAATCAAGACTCTCTTAAAGAGCATAGGACCCCTTATAGATATTTTTTATGGAATCCAACAGCTTTCTGACCCTGCATAGACAGCAATACAACTGACACGATCAAGAACCAGAAAGATAGTAAGGTGTCATCAAAATAGTCTGTGTGACATCAGTGCTTCAACCTTAATATTATGAATAACGAGAATACTTTTTGTGCACAAAGACAAAAATAATGACTTTATTCAACACTTTTCTCTCTTCCGTGTCAGTCTTTGACTTGTGTTCACAGTACCACGACGCATTTTATCAATTTTATCAGTATCTTAATTTGTGTTTCAAAGATGAACGAAGGTCTTACGGGTTTGGAACGACATGAGGGCGAGTAATTAATGACAGATCTTTCATTTTTGGGTGAACTGTCCCTTTAATCAGGTGAATGAGTATATGACGCCATGAGTATGATCATTGCTATCCAGCAGTTTCTTGCTATGTGTGAGTTCGTCACAAATCTCTGGCAGTCATGTGCCTGTAACAGTCGCTCTGCTTTTATGACAGCTGAGCAGAGTTAAAGGGCTTTATGTTTTGCATAGATGAATCATTGTTTGATATGTGCGTGTCACACCCACAGGCTTGTGTAGGATACATGTCCTGAAAGCCTTTCCACTGATATCCAGTGTCCTTAATATACAGATTCGTATGGCCATGGAGAACCTGGAAATATTAGAGAATATGAACCAGGAAATGAGGAAATTTAATTTTAATGTTTTTCTGGCCTGAAAAAGTTATGAAGCCTATTGAAAGTATGATAATAGCAATTCTTTGCTCTGTATTTAATTAGCTAAATTTACTTTGGTGTTTGTTTGCAATTTACAGTGTATTTACAATGTTGCAATGTTGACAATGTAATGTTTGCAAAACATAGTAATAAGATTTGAGCAAATTTTGAATGAATTGGTTGGACTGACTCACAAATGGTGAAAATTATACTTTTAAATACTAACCCATTATTTATTTAGTTATTTATTTATTTACTTTTAACATTTTTGAATCAGGATATTATTTGACCCATTTTTAACTGTTTTCCATTTGGGGATGTCCCTGTACAAGAGTTTTATGAGGTTTCAGTCACCTAATAGGGGGTTTCAGATAAATTATGTTTTCAGAAGCTTAGTCAAACATGTAGACGTGCACAAATAACATGTTTGTGTGTGTGTGACTGCAGTGGTTGTGATGGAGTCGGGGCAGGGCTGGGTCATGCTCCAGGGAGGTAAAATGGAGTCACACCACTAGCGTTCACCTGACACCTGCCTGCTCATCAGGAATTTCTGGAAGCTCTCGTTTCTATTCACAGACTTTGTTAAGCGTTCCATTATTCATCTGTTTCATCTAAAAGCCTATTGTGTCTCAAATGATGCTTGCATTGCACTTGTGGATATGTTCCAGTGCTGCTGTGAGAGTTTAGTAAACTTAATTGGTCATTGTTTATGAGTCTTTAGTTGTAAGTCTATAAGGCTCAGAGGAACCGTTTCCTGGAATAAGCCATGTCTCTCAGGTGGTGTTATTTCAATTCACTCGCTCCAGTTTATTGAGTTTACTCAAAGCGTGGGCTGTTTCGTGGATTTAACTTGGTTTACTTTTTGTAGAAGTACTGGCTGAACTCTGGAAAAAAAGTTGTTTCTTTCAAACGGTTTCTGATGTTTTCACACTGTGACTCAGCACTTGGCTTTTTATGACTCAACAATAAGGATTGTAGTTACAATTTCTAGTCAAAATTTCCAGTGACTCAGAAAAAATTATGTTACATATAATATATAGTTATATAATAACCAAAGACCAGCCTATTTATACAGTGCTTCTTTAAAGTGGAAGTGAAGCGTACTCCATTTTAAAAATTCCTCAATTGTATTTTGATTGTGTTGAGTAACTGGCAAAATACCGGAAGTGGTGCATCCCACAGACAAGAATCCTTGAAACGCATTCTTAGACCGTTTTCCAAGACTGCACGAAATATTAAACCCATTTAAAAATCATAATAAAGCATAATGCTAATTCAATTAAATAAATATATGTGATGCAGGTATGCACTTTTTAGTCCTGTCAAATGATTAATCGCATCCAAAATTTGTTTTTGTGTATATAATATATGTGTGTGCACTGTGTATATTTATTATGTATATATAAATATGCACAAATACATGTACATATTTAAGAAAAATATGTTATGTTTATATATTTAATATAATTCTATATAATATCAATTATACGAATACACATATATACATATTAAAACAATGCGCATATTATTTCAAAATATATACTGTATGTGTGTGTATTTATATTCACATAATAAATGTACACAATATACACACATATTATGTAAACAAAAACTTTTATTTTGGATGTGATTAATCGGGATTAATCGTTTGACAGCACTAACACTTTTAATTATTTGCATGCATGTAGGTTATGTACGTGCATGTCAAATGTTAAAGATTAAGTGGACGTTTGATTTAAATGTTGGTTAGTTCATGTTAAACAAGGATTATGTATGTATTTTAACTATTTTGTTCAATAAAACTATATTATTACTTGCTTTTGATACTTGATTTGTACTAATTATTGCCTCGTTGTTTTATATGTGTTTTAAGTAATTTTAAAGGCTATTGTTCATTTTAATTATTACAAAAAACAAATAATTATCCAATTACTCGATTAATCATCAGAATAATCGACCAATTACTCAATTACCAAAAAAATCGTTCTATTTTAGAGGGGTCATGAACTAAGAAATCAAAATTCCCTTGATCTATTGACATATAAGAGGTCCTGTAAATTTCAGAACTCAAAACTCTCGTTAATCTAAAAACAGCTTATTTTAAAGCCAATTTGCCAAAACGACAGGTTGTGGAGTATGCGTAATATAACATCATCATGCCTGCTTCTACATCAGTGCCTGTTTGACCGACAAGAGGATTAACGTTACTTCTGTTTTAGAAGGGAATGCGCCCGGCGATCTACATAAATGCATCTATGTTTGCGCAAATCATTTGTGATGCAGCTTCACCTATACACTGTAAAAAATAAAAAACCCAATTTATTGAGTCAGCTTAAGATAATTTGTAACCTAGCTGCTTTAAAATTTGAAGTTCAGTCAACTAAAATAAGTTTAGTCAACTTGAAATGTTAAGTTGTACTAAGAAACAACTTAGATATTTGTGTTTGCTAAACTTAACAGATGGGTAAGTAACCCAGCTGCCTTAAAATTTTAAGTTGATTCAATTCAACTAAATTGTCACTTAGTATAATTTAACATTTCAAGTTGAATAAACTTTTTTTGAATTGACTGAACTTTAAAAATTTTAAGGCAGCCAGGTTACAAATTATTTTAAGTTGACTCAACAAATTGTTTTTTTACAGTGTACAACAGAATTGAGTATAAGGTTTTTTATGCATCTTTTCAAATTGCCTTTCTTAATAATGTGCTAGTTAGCAAGTTTCACGGCTAAATGCGGCTAAAGTAAACAGACCGCCTCGTCACCCCACAAAAGAGAGGGGCGGGGTGAGCAGAGCTCATTAGCATTTAAAGGAACATGCAATGGAACGGCTCGCTCTGAACGGAAAAACAAGCGGTGTTTTTTACACTACCACTGAGAAATTTTAACCAAAGTATGTTATAGACTTCTCATTAAGACCCTAAAGAATCATATCAGCTTTTGGAAAATGGGCATCCGATGACCCCTTTAAGACGTTGTTTACATTTATTTTTCTATCATAAAATCATGTGGAGATGTCCATTAAATGACTTATTATCCCATTAAGGCAAGTGACCGTTCTGTCAGCCTGAAATTGCCACACTGGCCCCATGCAGAGCCTACTGAATGTGTAGAGAGGAAGAGAGAGCTTGTTTGGGAACCATATTTGAATGAAAAGCCAGTAAAACACAGATGACGAGTCTGATAAACAGTGTCTGTTCAAATATAATGATCAAAAACAGCATGGCACGTCATGAGCGCAGTGATACCTTCGTGCTTTAGCACGCTTTCTAACCTTCTGTCGGGCCTTTATCCACCATACTAACATTTAGACAGCTGGGAATTAACAAACAAAAGCACTATTCATCTCACGGACACAATCAGAGCTCAGTAAACATTAGTAAGTTGCACATATTAATTAGCCCAATCCATGTCGCATCTGCCGTTACCCGACATGCCAAGTAGAATGAGTTTGTCGGTCAAATTTCATCCTGCCGAACTGGATTTTCAAGATCTTTCTCCAGATTTGATGGTTTGATCCAATGGCAGGCCAGCGCCTCCATCTTGGGTGTTTATTGCGGGGCTGATGTCATTGTTCTGCGTGACTTTTGCTATCTGGCTCCGCCGGCTGCTTTAGGAGGGGCTGTTGTTCAGTTTGCTGCGCTCACTATGGGAGGAGTATAAAACTGGAGCGAGAACACAGCGTGAACCTTGTGAAAGGCAGATAGATCATGCAGATAATGCCACGGGCTGTTTTGTGACAAATGTGTTGAGGAAACTGAACCCATCAGTTATTAATTATAAATTGGAGGAGACAAAGGAAGTTGTTTTTGTCGTTCCATATGTTGTTTATAGTGAGGCGCTTCACAATCGCTTACCATTGAAAACTAGTACAGAACCCTATGGTTGTGGTTATCAGATAAAACCATGACGCTACAGTAATCATGTCCAAAAAAAGTGATATTGCACTATTGAATTAAACAGCCTGATTTTGCAACTGTACTTTTAAGATTTTGTAATGTCTTTGTTTTGATTGGCTGACCTCTGTATGTAGTTCATTCGGTTGTTCATCATGTGGGTGCTGAGCACTGAATATGCTGAGTTGTTGTGCACTCAATATGTATTGCTACATCATCTTGGGTTGGGTCGGTTTTCCAATTTATAAATTATTACAAGGTCCTTAAAAGGAAAATTCTGTCATCAGTTGCTCTCCCTAATTCAAGTTCCAAACATGGATGACTTTATTTCTTTTGTGGAGCATATACTATATATATATATATATATATATATATATATGTATATATATATGTATATGTATATGTATATGTATGTATGTATGTGTAAATATATATATATATATATATATGTATATATATATATATATGTATATATATGTATATATATATATATATATATATATATATATATATATATATATATGTATGTATATATATATATATATATATATGTATATGTATATGTATATGTATATATATGTATATGTATATATTTATTGGTCCATGCAAAGGAAGTCACACATTTTTCAAAACATATTTTTTCCATAACCGTTATCTTCTTTGGTGAGTGTATGTTTCCATTTAATTGTTCCGTGTAATTTTTTATTTATTTTTCATTTTTAACTTTAAGTTATTTTATTTATTTATTTATTTATTTTTTAGATAATATTGTGATAATATTTTATATTGTTATAATTATATTATGATAATTGTAATTAATATTGTAACTCTTTTCTTCTAATAAATATATACTACTAGGCAAATGTGAAGTCTCTTCTGCTCACCAAGCCTGCATTTATTTGATATAAAGAAAAACAGTACAATTTTGAAATATTTTTACTATTTAAAATATTTCTATTTGAAAATATTTTAAATTGTAATTTATTCCTGTGATTTCAAAGCTGAATTTTTAGCATCATTACTCCAGTCACATGATCCTTCAGAAATTAAAAAAAAACAGCTGCTCAAAAAACATTTATTATTATTAATAATAATACTTTTTTTTTTTTCAAGTGTCTTTGAATAGAAAGTTCAATAGAACAGCACTGATCTGAAATAAAATTTATTTGTAACATTATAAATGTCTTTATCATCACTTTTGATAAATTTAAAGCATCCTTTCTAAATAAAAGTATTAATTTCTATAATAATAAAATAATAATATATATATATTTTTTTTTTAACTGACTCCAAGCTTTTGAATGGTATAGTGTGTTATGTTACAAAAGCGTTTTATTTCAGATAAATGCTGACCTTTGGATCTTTCTATTCATCAAAGAATCCTGAATAAAATGTTCTCAACTGTTTTAAATATTGATTATAATAATAATAAATAATAATAATAATAAATGTTTCTTGAACAGCAAATACATAGTAAAAATATTTCAAAATTGTACTGTTTTTGCCGTACTTTCGATCAAATAAATGCAGGCTTGGTAAGCAGAAAAGACTTCTTTAAAAACATTTAAAAATCTTACCGTTCAAAACCTTTTGACTGGTAGTGTATAATAAAAAAAATTGTATTTAATAATAATAATAACAATAATAAAAAGCATGGCTTGTGTAGATATATTCACTGTATTTGTTTTCATATTTTTCAGTTTGCGCATTGTTTGAGATTTGACATTGGGCAGGATGTGAAATTTTTATTCATTTATTTTTTATAAAATACAGAAAATAAGAATGTTTTTATCTGATTAATCAAAGAAATTAATTTACATTAATCAGTAATCAAAAGAATCATTTGTTGCAGCCATGCTTTGGTGTGAAGTCCAACTTGGCTTATTTATAAAGGTCTAGTTAAAATATTCTGACTGCAGCTCCCTTCAGTGTGTTTCCTCCATCCTCACAAATATAGCTGTGCTTTCATCCAGCGTTTAATGATTTAAGTCATCTCGTGGAATATCTAAAGGCAAACAAGGCCTGATTTGTTTCCTTCAATCAGAGAGCATGCACAGGAGGAAACTGATAGTTTGGTTCATAATTCATGGAGGTCCAGCTCTAAAGCCCTTGATTCCACTGTGTACTTGCTCTTATGAATATTTAACATATTTTCTCTATAGTTTAACTGTGTCATTTGTAGTAATAAGTCTGTAACCAGGCTACGAATGTTTTCTCATTACTATGGTTAAATCAAGCTTTGGTTTCTAACAAAATTTGCTCAATTTTATTTGTTTAATACTTTTTTACTCCTTTAAAGTCTGTGTAAAGGCAATTCAGAGAAATGTTTCGAAACACATTATAAATATTAGCAATGTATTGCTGAAAAATCATTACAAAGACTAAACTATGTAGTACTGAAATGTGGCCGCCCCTCCCCTAACACTATAATAACTAGAGCACATTAGCATCAGTGGGTCTCCCGCTCAACCGTGAGTTACTGTTAGACAACCTACAGCTATGCCTTCATCATGTAATGCATATTACCTGTTGTATGGATGTGTAAATTCAATTAAGCTGCTAGAGGGAGCATCCATTCAGGTTGAGGCGGCAACTTTCCTGTGAGTGGGCGTGGTTTCAGAGAACACAGTGACACACCCCCCCGCTTTTGAGAGCAGAGAATACTGCTTATTTTTCCTTGATTTTAAAGACTTATTTTATTCACTTGGTGTGTTTGGTTTTTTTTGTTGTTGTTTTGTTTTGTTTTGTTTTTTATCATTCAAATTTGGCTGGGTGTTTAAAAACACGTTTTTCTGTGATGTGACAAACTAAGAACATGTATTTAATATTGTTTTACATGGACTTTAACAAATTATTCATTATGAGTCTATAACATATTGCCCAAACTTTCACAGTAGTTACAGTTAATTGCAACTATACTATAGCAATAATAGCTAAAATGTTTTCTCTTCTTTTTCTTATCAGTTCTGTTTTTAATGCTGTCAGAAGTGTTAAACTTCCTCCATAGTGCTTTACAGTGGAAAATTTGCATTTGGGAAGTGCTTTTTGTGGTTATCAAAAGTGTCAAACACAAAATGGAAACAGTCATCACAAGGAAAAGTGACTGAGTTAAATATTAGTGAATTTACTTAATACCTGTAATTTGGCAAAATTTGTAATGATAAAAAAACATTTTTTTAAAAATATCTTATATATAAATAATTTAATAATATAAATAAAATAAATATAAATAAATCTTTATATATATACACACATACATATATATATATATATATATATATATATATATATATATATACATGTATACATGTATACATCTATACATTTATTTATTTATGTATTTATTTATATAAATATGTATATAATATAAAGAATTTATTTGTATTATTAAACTATTTATTTTGTATCATATATGACAAAATTTGTAATGACAGACACAACACAGCATTTTTTATGTCTTATGTATTACTATTTTCAATTTATTTTATTTTATATTATTATATTATTTATTTTGTGTGTATAACAAAATATATAATAATATAAAATAATATACATTTAAAATTATAATTATAAAATATATAACACACACACACACACAATTTTAAATTTATTTTATATTATATATTTTGGTTTATGTGTATATATATTTATAAACAACTTTAAATTTATATTATTTTACATTATTTTATATATATATATATATATTATATATTTATATTTTTAATATATATTATTTTATATTGTTATATTATTTATTTTTGTATATAACAAAATATATAATAATATAAAATAATATACATTTAAAATATATATACACACACACCCACAAATGTATTATTGTTATGTATATATATCTATACACAACTTTAAATTTATATTATTTTAAATATATATATATTTTGTTAATATATATATATATATATATATATATATATATATCTTTGCATCACAGAAATAAATTAAATTTTAAAATATATTCAAATAGAAAACTGTTCATTTAAATTGAGCATAAGGTACCTCTTTCAAAAACATTTTAAAAATTCTGCCTACCCAAACTTTTTAATACTTTTGTTTTTTTTAGCTGTAATATTGTAATGTTTGATACGTTAAAAGGCAATACATTTATAGACAAAAAACATATTTATTCACAAATAGCCATACTTTAGCTAGCCTAACACTGGTAAACTGCTCTCATCTTTAAATGTTTTCTCTGTAAAACACTGTTGCTACTCACTGACCCATTTCTAGACAGAATTTTCTGATTGGTGATGCAAAGCTGAACTCCCACCCCAACCCGTGCTGTCACGGAGAAAGATGTGATTACTCAGCACATCTATTTCAGTGATATCCGTCAGGTTGCAGGCACATTTCATACCAGATGTTCCAAAAAAATAAATTACAACACCTTTAAACATCATAACCTAAAAAATCCTTCACCGTTTCTCTTTTGTTTTGATTTTGAGCTAAATATGACACATTCTCAACGGGTTTTTATGCGATTCACACGGTCTTATTCCAAATAAACAAGCAAAATCCAGTTTTCAGTGATCCGTCATCTTTAACGAGAGATCTCCGCTGAGGTGCGCCGTGTTCCGTGCGCTCGTATTTTGGCTAATGAGAGCTGCGATTAGGCCGCTTCTCCCACTGGTGGAGTGAGACTCACACTGGGTGTAGCTGAAGTGAGACGAGTGCTGTCTGCCTCTCTTGCTGTCTTTCCACTCTCTCTGCGCCGCTCTGCGGTTTTCCATGCATAATGGATGAAATGATACACAATCTGCTCAGCCTCCTCTATCATTTAAAGGCCATGAATAATGGACAGCAGCCCACCTGCCTGTTTGCACTGGAAATAAGTGAGAAACGAAGCAGTGAGTTTTGCGAAGCGCTTGTAGCATATTACGTGCTGCGGTGTGGATATTTGTTCTTATTTGCAAAGCGCCACGGTCCACTGCACGTGTGTATTTACAAGCCTTCGCTTATTTAGATTTTCTCAATTTTAACAGATTGGATCATACAGTTGCAGATACCATGTATTGATATCATTAACTGTATGTGCACATATTACCATTAATATGTAATCTGTGTCTCTTATTAATGTAAATATTCATGCAGCAAGAGAAACAGAAGGCTAAAGTAGATAAGGCAAGATATACAATACTGGAGCCATCATATAATTTAATTTAAATAAAATGTTTCTTGAGCAGCAAATCAGCATATTAGAATGATTTCTGAAGGATCATGTGACACTCCAGACTGGAGGAATGATGCTGAAAATTCAGCTTTGCATCACAAGAATAAATTACATTTTAAAATATATGCAAATAGAAAACAGTTCTTTTAAATTGTAATAATATTTCATAATATTACTGGTTTTTACTAGATTTCTGATCAAATAAATGCAGCATAGGTGAGCATAAAAGACTTCTTTCACAATCATTCCAAACTTGTGACTCCCAGTGTAAATTGTGTAAAAATTAAAAAATAATATAAGCACTAAATAATAAGTACAGTTGAAGTCAAAAGTTTACATACACCTTGCAGAATCTGCAATTTTTTAATTTGACCAAAATAAGAGGTATAATACAAAATGCATGTTATTATTTGTTTATTTTGTACTGCCCTGTACAAAATATTTTACAGAAAATACGTTTACATATAGTCCACAAGAGATTCATGATTCATAATACTGTCTTCAGGTCCCATTAATTATTTGGTTTTTCACCATTTTTGTGTATTTGAACCCTTTCCAACAACGACTGTATGATTTTGAGATCCATCTTTTCACACTAAGGACAACTGAGGGACTCATATGCAACTATTACAGAAGTTTCAAACGCTCACTGATGCTCCAGAAGGAAAAAAAAAGTATTAAGAGCCAGGGGGTGAAAACTTTTGGAATTTGAAGATCAGGGTAAATTTAATTTATTTTGTCTTCTGGGAAACATGCATGTATCTTCTGTAGCTTTTGAAGGGCAATACTAAATGAAAAAAAAAAAAAGATATTTAGGCAAAGTAAGGAGAATGTACACATCTTCATTCTATTCAAAAATTTTCACCCCAGCTCTTAGTGCATCGTGTTTCCTTGTGGAGCATCAGTGAGCGTTTGAACCTTTATTAATAGTTGCATTTGAGTCCCTCAGTTGTCCTCAGTGTGAAAAGATGGACCTCAAAATCATACAGTCATTGTTGGAAAGGGTTAAAATACACAGAAATGCTGCAAAACCAAAATATTTGTTGGATCTGAAGGATTTTTCTGAAGAACGGTGGACAGTTTAACGATTCAGAACAAACAAGAGACTCGAGAATAACTATCATTAAAAAAAAAAACACAGCTGTGGATCATTCAGGTAACAACACAATATTTAGAATCAAGTGTATGTAAACTTTTGAATGGGGTAATTTTTATAAATTCAGCTATTTCTCTTGTGGTCTGTCTATATGTTAATGTCTTTTATGTGAAATGTCTTATTCAGTTCAGTACTAAATAAAAAATAACATGCATTTAGTATGATCTCTCTTATTTTGGTAAAATAATTTACGTTTTGCAGATTCTGCAAGGTGTATATAAACTTTTGACTTCATATTTACTGGCTATTTATGTCTTTTTTTTCATTTAAATCAATGTGTGTGTGTTAGTGTAGGTGTTGGGCTTTGCTGGCAGAGTGGCTATAAGTGGAGAGGGGGCCATGCATGCATGCATGCGAGATTAGACCGGCACACGGCTCTCTGTGGCCTGTTTTCATTCGCCCTTCTCCCCCTCCAGGCTTTGGCCGTTGTCGTACAGCCACGTGTTTCATGCAGCCAGACGGTGCTGTCTTCCTAGGCCACACTTCACAGCTCTGGCTTAGTTTTGCATATGGCTGCTTGATATACTGAAGTAAAATATTGTGGTATGGCGTAAGGTGATTGTCAAATGGTGCAAGCTGAAGTTTAAATAAATAAATAAGCCTTATTTTGTTGTGTAACTGCGTGTGTTTTTAAAATATGGTCTGTCTTTCCCCTCGGGCTCTGTTGCATTGTGAATTAGGTGGGTTGGTGATTTCGGGGAAATGGCGGTTGGATTCACAGCTGACTGCACCGGCTTTGATCAGGACCAGATGTAGAGCAGGATCTCCTGGAGAGACAGGCTTACTCATTAAGACAGATTGTGACTGGACTCCTCTTGAATCCGCAGAAACGCTTTCAACCCACCCACAGCATGTGGGATGCCATCAAAGCTTCCCATGTGGAAAAAGACATCATCGGCATTTCATCATGTGTTTTAAACCATCCCAAACGTCTGAAACATACCGGACACCAGTGAATAAATGCAAATGTTCATAGTTTAAACAGGTTGACTCCTGTCATGGTTGATGACAGTTTAGTGAGAAGTTTCCAGAAGCTTTTTTCTTTTCAGGTTAAAAGGTTAGTTCACCCAAAAATAGAAGTCCTGTCATTATTTACTCTTGCGAGTTTTTCCAAATTTGCGCTCCAGAATGAAAATTTCCTGATAGTTTACTTGAACTGCAATTTGGACCTACAACCCGTTGATCCCCATTGTAGTCCACTATATGGAGAAAAATCCTGGAATGTTTTCCTCAAAAACCTTAATTTCTTTTCTACTGATAAGGGAAAGACATAAACATCTTGGATGACATGGGGGTGCGTAAATGATCAGGAAATTTTAATTAAATTTCAGGTGTGAACTAATCCTTTAAATGCAGACTTCCATTGTGTGGATAATTAAAACACTTCCTCAAAAAATCTGCATTAATCATTTGTGCAGTTTGCATGGAAAATGAAATTAATAAGGGGTGTTCACACACAGCATGTTTTTGCTTTAAAAACTAGATGCGTGTTTTTTAAAAGTTTAACATATTTTAACATGCTGCATTTTTTTAAATGATGTGGCATGTGCGAAACCATAAAAGACATGAGACCCAAGCGCAAAGATCAAACGGGTCCATCTTGCGTGTGTATACATAAAAACACAATGTAAATGTAGTGGAGTGGAACGGACAAACGTGTTCTGTGTGAACGGCCCCTAACACTTTTCTATAAAAAAATAAATGTAAATAGTGGAGGACACAGAGTGAGCTATCCACCTTATTTTTTTAATGTGGAAGTAAGCTGTTTTCTGTGAATGTGTGAGGCTTCCGCTTCATTAGCCGCTAGGGCTGCACGATTAATCGAAGGTGATTGTCCTGTGGGATGATGTGGCTTTTTACACAGAATAAGGCATATTCATAGTATTCTAAGCAGCGATGAAGGCATTATACTGTATTATAAGGAAAATTATAATAAGAAGAACCCAGATAAATCATACATTGTCGTGGTTGTGTGTTTATTAGTCGCGTTGAATCTGTAAAAGCAGTTAAATCTGTTTATTCAACTGCAGCGAATAAACAGGTGTCTTCTTCAGGCGTATTTGGAGTTTCTGCACAAGAGCGCCCTCTGGCCTGCGGATGGAGATTTACTGCTGATCACAGAACCGTGCTTCACTGAAAGATACGCATGACAACCGCAGCTTTTAATCGCGATTGCGATTTCATTTAGATTTATCACCGCTATAGGGAAATAACACAAATAATATCAAACTGCAGTAAACGGTAAAACTGCGCTACAAACAAGCGCTGCAAGTTCAAATAGGCACCATTGAAGTCCATTATATGGAAGAAAAAAAAAAAAAAAAAATCCTAAAATCTTTTCCTCAAAAACCATAATTTCTTTACGACTGAAGACAGAAAGACATGAACATGACATGACATGAATTGTTGTTCTAGAAATGGAGTTCTTCTTTAATGTTTATATTTAACCCTTTTTTGCATTTAAAGGGATAGTTGACCAAAAACTGAAAATTACCCCATGATTTACTCACCCTCAAGACATCCTAAGTGTATATGACTTTCTTCTTTGAGACGAATGCAATCAGAGTTATATTAAACATTTCTTGGCTCTTCCAAGCTTTATAATGGCAGTGAATGGCTGTTGAGATTTAGAAATCCAGTGAAGTGCATCCAGCCATCATAAAAAGTACTCCACATAGCTCCAGGGGTTTAATACAGGCTTCCAAAGCAAATCGATGCGTTTGTGTAAGACAAAAATCCATATTTAAAACTTTATAAACCATAATCTCTAGCTTCCGCTAACTACTCCAGCAGATGACTGCTCCTGAAGATGAATCCTGAACAAATTATTCTTATGAACCAGTTTCTTTTTAGAAATCAAAACGACATTTAAAATGATAGCTTAATAAATAACAACACGTATGATTTAAAGCACAGACATTTTAAGGTAGCTCTATCACCCCCTTGAGTACTGGAGTCAGGAACATTACTTGTGTACAACAGGACACACATTCATGTATGCATTTGCATGTTTCTGATTGAAATTCCGCCTCATTTTCTCTGATATTATTGAAAATGTGTCTGTTCTGTCCTCGGTGCTGCTTATTAGATCTGTGGATATATTGGAGTGTAAAGGCTGAAATTGCCCTGCCTCAGCTCACAGTTTGATCTCCAAGGGTGTTTATAATGTGCCACAGTGTTATTAAATGCACCCTGATTTGGCTGCGAGATACGGCAGTGGCCATTCATTTGCAAAAGCATCGCAGCCTCTTAGGAATCGCGGGCCTTCAAAAGATGCCACCGTGTTTTAATATTCATTGCTACAGAGGGCCAGATAGCGTCTTGGTTTGTGTGTGTATTCAGATATGAATGCAAAGAGGTTGCTCCTAAACATTCGCCCCCTTACTCATGAATAATTTGATCAGTCTTGTCACCCCTGAAAATTGAGCTTGATTGCTATGAACGACTCGAGAGTGTCTCTGTCCTCCGCCCACGCTCACTTTCTCTTTCTCTCTCTTTTTATAGGGATTTCCTTCCCCGAGGCTCAGGCATCGTCACCCGCAGGCCTCTCATTCTGCAGCTAGTTAACAACAAAGCTGGTGAGTGTGTTGATGAGCACAGCACTACTGAACAAAGCCTTCTCAGGTATTTTTAGTATGTATGCGGATGGTTAAAACCGCAAGCTTTCATGTGTATTTATACACAGTGCCTATAGTGTTTATGCTGGAGCCCAAGAGGTGTGACGTTCAATGTTTTGTGTATTTTAGTTTTTTCTACAGTCAGTGTTTTATGATTTTGACATAAAGTTTTAATCAAAAATGATGGTTATCAAATTAATGCATAAAACCTTAACAATTTTATTAGCCTTATAAGTTGTAATCAAATAAAATTTGAGCAATTCCTTTCATTTTTTTGACAAAGAAAATACTACACAATTTAGGTGGGTTTTTTTCCATTCAAATTTTGTCAGATTCTGTTATATAAAGTAAATAAATTGTAGTTTTATGACTGGATCCTGCAGTTTATTCATATTTTTTGCATCACAGAAATCAATGGTCTCTGTATCAAACCAGTTTGAGAACAAAATGTGCTTACTTGTTTATTGCAATTCCTGTTACTACTAGCACAAAAATACACTTCAGCTGTAATAACGTCATCTTACTCAGTTTTCGCACATGAAGTGAGTTCCCCTCTGAAATTCCCCTTTTAACATTTACATCTCTCCGCCACTTAAAAGCAATTATCATTTATATTGTTTTCAGCGTGATGTACTGTAATGCAGCAGGAACAAGGAAGTGCAGATGGAGAATTAATTCAGACAGAAAGACATTATACAGAACAAATTATCTACCAAATGAGTGCAATTGACCATAAAGTTGAACATAACAAAGCTGAACTGATGTTGTCTGCTTGTATATGCACAATATCTGTGGATCATTGACATCACTGGGGACTGAAAAGCAGTTTTTGTTCAGTTCCAGTTCTATTTTGAATTAATACTAGAATGAAATGATAGGAAAAAATAGGAAAAAATGTCAGTGAAGCATGTTTATTTGTAAGTTAAGTTTTATTTTTTACATTAATATACATACAAGTGAATTAAAAGTGAAACAAAAATAATTAAAATAAAATAAAATAAAAAAAATATAGATATATACATATCGGTATAACATATGTATATATTACTATTGTAATAATTATTTTGTTGTGTTTTGTCTATGTATATATATTTCAGTTTTAGTTATATTAGTACACAAAATCAGAAAAAATCAGTAATGCTGCTATGGCAACTAAAAATGATTTTTAAATGTTTTTAATATTTTATTTAGTTTCAAGTTGCATTTATTTTAGATACAGAATAGAATTTATTTATTTTTTAGTTTTAGTTAACTATAATAACTTGCCCTCTCTTATGCTTTATGGCAGTGATATTGATAGGATTTAGCATTTAGGTGCTAATATTATTATATGGTTTTTAGGGCTGGGTAAAAAATATATCTTTCTCAATTTTAATCAAGAAATGTTTTTAAATAATACGATATTGATTCCTAAATCCCAAGAATCGATTAGTCTAGCCTCTTTTCAGTTCATGAACGAAACATTGTAGAGCGCTTCCCCTCAATAAATTGCAATAAGCAATTTAATATTTATTCTAGAAATATAATTATGTATTCAAAGTTAAAGTTAGTATTATGACTTTGATATTATAAAAACTTTATTTTCAAAATTAAGTGTAATTTAAGCGTTTGTACAAATACAAATTTTAACATTTAAGTATTATAATGTAGTACCATTGACTCTTGTGTATATTTTGCAGCATTAGTTGAAAGATTAGATTAAAAGAGAGATTTTGTTTTTTCCTTGAAAAAAATTGCCATGTACTGCACCAGATATATATCCCAAATAATCTATGTTGAATCGAATCGGAATTGAATCAAATCACAACCCTGCAGAGAGAGAGAGAAAAAAAAAAAACGTTAAAACCAGCCTAAGCTGGTTTAAACTGGAAGTACCTGGTTTTAGCTTTTAGCTGGTCTCCCAGCCTGACTAGCTAAGGAAGTGCACAAAACCACTCTAAAACCAGCCTGCTGACCAGCTAAAACCAGACTGGATGACCAGCTAAAACCAGCCAACCAGCTTAGCTTTTTTTTTTTTGTTTTTCAGCAGGGAAGCTTGTGAGGAATAATCGTATTGTATCATGAAATTAGTGTCAAAACCCAGCCCTAATGGTTTTCATGTCTTGTTCATCTTGATGCTCCACTGTCATCTGTCCATCTCCCTATCGTCCTAAACCACACAATCTCTCTTTCTGTCTCTCTGTAGAATATGCGGAATTCTTGCACTGCAAAGGGAGGAAGTTCGTGGACTTCGATGAAGTCCGGCAGGAAATTGAAGCAGAGACAGACAGGATTACTGGGTCCAATAAGGGCATCTCTCCTATTCCCATCAACCTGAGGGTTTACTCGCCGCACGGTAATACAGCACAAGACTCGCTAAGACCACAGCTTTTCTCAGTTCACACTCGGCAGCCATTGTTAAAATGTCACTTATCTCTTTCTCTGTTCAACAGTATTGAATCTGACGCTCATCGATTTGCCCGGTATGACTAAGGTTGCCGTGGGCGACCAGCCGCCAGACATCGAGCACCAGATTCGAGACATGATTATGCAGTTCATCACTAGGGAAAGCTGCTTGATCCTCGCCGTCACCCCGGCCAACACGGACTTGGCCAACTCAGACGCTCTCAAGGTGGCTAAGGAGGTGGACCCTCAGGGTAGGCATTGCTGGGAGGGTTACACACAGATATAATGAAAGAATGTCTATTCACTTTTTTCTTTGGATCTGGCTTCCGGTCTAATCCGCGTCCAGCTATTTTTAGCTGCACAAAAGAGCATGTTTTGCTGTTTGATATTGCAGATTGGTTTGTCTTACCATATTATTTTATTGCATTATCTTAATTATGCGCACACTGGTGTGTAGTTCAAACTGTTTTACCATTTACTCCATGTTGTTATTCTTCTCGTTATTTCCCTATAGCGGATAATTAACCGCAAGTCTCACCCATAGCCTTACTTCCACGTTGAAAAAATAAGGTTCACATAGTTTTGGAAAACCTGGAAATATAAACTATAGCAATCCATAGTGAAGTCAAATTTATGAGTGAATCATTTTTTTGAGGTGTTACGTAGTGAATCACAAACGATCTGAATGATTCATTAGTGAATCAACCTGACTTTGAATTCTGGACTAGTAATAATAAAAGACTAGAAAAGTCATGAGTGGGAGCCCTGTGGATTGAATGCAAACCTTTGATGTTGTTAGTGTGATTTTGTTTGTGTTTTAACAGGACTGCGTACCATCGGTGTGATTACTAAACTGGATCTAATGGATGAGGGTACAGATGCCCGGGATATCCTGGAAAATAAACTCTTACCGCTGCGTAGAGGTGGGCAGTTTGTACTTAACACAATCACATTACAGGAGTGTCATTTAAAGGGGACATCGGATGCTAAATTGACTTTTACACAGTGTTTGGATATAAATGTGTCCTAGCAGTGTGTGGACACAACCACCCTACAATGATAAAAATCCGTTGAATCCTTTTTTTTTTAATCCCCAAAAAACCTAATTGGTCTCAATTATCAAGCTGTTTTGATTTTCTGAGCAGTATGATGTCATACTTATCACGACCACTGACAAACTGCATATTAGCATATTTCCATCCTCAGCCAGTTGTACACTGTCCGCAATTTTCTCTGCGCTCGAGCAGCTGTAGCGACAATAATGACTCGTAAGCAATGCTGGTGTTTTGTATTTTAATGTAGAAGTGAACATAAAACCCAATTTCAAATTATTTATTTTATTTATAATATCACAGTAATCATATTGTACACTGATATTCAAAAGTACAAAAAAAAATATCTCATGCATATTTGAGTACATTCAAAAATGCAATTCATTCCTGTGATGCAAAGCTGAATTTTCAGCAGTCATTACTCCAGTCTTCAGTGTCACATGATCCTTCAGAAATCATATTTTTGATGAATAGAAAGTTTAAAAGAACAGCTTTAATTTAAAATTGAATCTTTATAAACATTATAAATGCGTTAAGTGTCACTTTTGATCAATTTAATGAGTCTTTGGTAAATGAAAGTATTCATTTCTTAACATGAAAAAAAAAATGACTGACCAAGATTTTGAACAGCAGTGCATCTCATTTTGTCATTTGGAATTCAACTAAAATGAATAATATAATATAATATAATATAATATAATATAATATAATATATTAATTAAATATTTACATTACTACCTTGACATCACTGAATTTTAGTCATGCGACTCTTAATCACCATTTACGGATACCCTAGGAATAAATGGGACGTTCCAGTAGCTGAAAAAAAGCGGTGACTTCTCTTATAAAACAACATTATTTTCTGCGTAAACTCTCAAAATAGTTCAATCCAAAATGATTGTTTAGTGTAAAACATGTTGAAGATTAGCCGATAGGCTGTCAATTCAATAAATGATAAGCTATTTTCTAAAAAAAGCCGTTTGTTCAGCATAGTGAAGCCTCTCCTCTATTGATATCCATTAAAAAAAGGCATTTGGTCTCCTTGCCTGCGCTGCAGCGCTAGCCTTAAACACTTCCCTGGAAACTTCCAGACTGGTGTGTTGAGACAAGTTGAAGCTAAACTTGGCAGAACACCGGCCCTCCAGGACCAAGTTTGGACACCTCTGGTATATACTGTCAAATTGTCCAGCCCTGGCGCACTCTGTTTAATGGCACTTTCCCTCTCCCAGGTTATATTGGCGTAGTGAACCGAAGTCAGAAAGACATAGATGGCAGAAAGGACATTCGTGCTGCACTGGCAGCAGAAAGGAAGTTCTTCCTGTCCCATCCCAGTTACAGACACATGGCTGAACGTATGGGAACACCACACCTGCAGAAGACCCTCAACCAGGTAGGAGCAAATTGCTCACATACAAAATGCAGCCATGGAATGCACAAGTTGCATAAACAACTGGCCGTTTGCATGCAGTTATGTAAATAAAGTTAATGCCTAAAAATCACTTCTTTTAGTCAGTGTCCCCTTCTCTTTTGTGGCCTTCTTTGTGTATCACATTCCCACTTCCCCTTTTATTTTTAGCAATTGACCAACCACATCCGGGACACACTACCCGGTTTGCGCAGCAAACTCCAGTCTCAGCTTCTCTCTCTGGAAAAAGAGGTGGAAGAGTATAAGAACTTCCGCCCAGATGACCCTACACGAAAAACCAAGGCCCTGCTGCAGTGAGTGTTTACGACAGACAAACTCAAGCACTATAAAACTATAGGGCAGATGTTTATAACTCTGAGTACCACTTTTTAGGATGGTCCAGCAGTTTGGAGTGGACTTTGAGAAGTGCATCGAGGGATCTGGAGACCAGGTGGACACGGCAGAACTGTCCGGAGGTGCCAGGATTAACCGAATTTTCCATGAGCGCTTCCCCTTTGAGCTGGTCAAGGTAAATGCCTCTTTTCAACAGAACACTTAGTTTTGTCTACTTTCGAGCTGATAAAGTTGGTCTGAATGTCTGGAAACACTTTGATTTTTAGATTACAAGTCCCAACAAGTTCCCGGGGAAAACCGGTATGCCACACAGGCGCAGTGGCAAGTCCCTGTTTTGAAGTCTTTCTTTCTCTTTCAGATTGTGTTTGATGAGAAGGAGCTTCGGCGAGAAATCAGTCACGCCATTAAGAACGTCCATGGTGTCAGGCAAGTGGTGTCCCGTTGACGGCAAGCATATTTCAGCTCTGCAGGCCATATGGTGGCACGAAAGCCGCGTCACTTTTTATGTCCTCTGTTCACTGACTAATACCTCACTCTTTCACCCCAGTCACACACTTTCTTTTTTCTCTCTCTCGTGTTATATAGTAAGGCCATGCTTTCACAACACAACTACCAAAATTGCTTTACTGCGCTCGTTTTTTCTCATCATTTGACTTGTTTTAAAAATAGTCTAAATATGATGTATTTCATCAGTCAGTAGATGTATATATCCGTATAAGATTTTTTTATGATACCGTATTTTCCGGAAAACAAGTCGTACCTGATTATAAGTCACAACGGTTCAAAATTGCATTATTGAGATAAATAACGTCACTTTTTTTAACTACACTCAGAAATCATGTAAAACAGTAGTGGATGCAATGAAATGTTTATAAACATTGTTAAGACTATAAATGTTTCCCTGACTCAAATCCGTGAACAAAATTCCCGAAACAAACAGGAATAGAAAGTAAAAAAAGTATAAAACTGTCATATATTGTAGTGTCATTCATCGTAAACAACATTTGTGATTAAAGACAAGATGAAACAAATTTATGTAAAGTGAAACTGAAACTACCAGCGGGTGGAAACTGTGCTTTATAAATAAACCTGAGCTCATGTACCGCTCATTCAGCACAAATCCAAATCCATGTTTTTCTTGCTTGACAGTAAGTGCGTTATATGAGAATACATGTCAGATGGAAAAAAAAGAATGTAAGACTTATATTTTGGAAAATATTATGCAGTAAATACATCGTCAAGTACATTTGAATAGGAACATTTGGTCATACATGATTTCTATATTTTTAATCAAGTGCCACTCTAGGCTCCCCATTCTAACAGATGATTTCAGCTGTACTTAACTTAAATTCTGTGTGATGCCTGTGTAAATAGATATGCATAAACAATACAATAACAAAATGCAGATTTTTATATAGTTGCTTATACTACGATATTGTGACGATAACATAAAACAGGATTGAAAACACCACAATGTCTGTGTTGGCTCAAATCCAGCTCAGATGATATGGTGCAGTCGAGACCAGTTCGTTTGTCTAAGCCTGAGACAGAGTCTAGGACCGGAAGAGGGTTGAGTCCAAGACAAAACAGAGTCCACATGCCCCCAAATCCATGACAAGACCAACACCATGCAAATATGGTCTTGAAGAACTGATTCAAGGACCAAGAACAAGACAATGAAGTTGTCGAGGACCAAGACCATGAAAATATGGTCTTGAACTCAGACTCAAGTACCAAGACCATGAAAATGTGATCTTGGACTCAGAACTGAGGACCACAAGCATGAAAATGTTATCTTAAACTCTGACTCCAGGACCAAGACCTTGAAAATATGATTTGGACTCAGAATTAATGACCAAGAACATGAAAATGTGATACTGGACTCAAGGACCAAGACTAAGACCGTAAAAATTTGGTCTTGAACTGAGACTCAAGGACCAAGAACATGAAAATGTGATCTTGGACTCGAGGACCAAGATAAAGACCATGAAACTGTGGTCTTGGACCAAGAGTATGAAAATATAGTCTTAAAAAATTGATTCAAGAACCAAGGCAATGAAATTGTGATCTTGGACTCAAGGACCAAGATCATAACCATGAAAAAAATAGTCTTTGACTTAATTGATACAGGAGAATGTTGACTCAGACTCAACCCTCGTCTCCTTTGGTTTAGACCCAGGCTTAAAACATCTAAAATCAAAGTGAGCATCAGTGAAGCTGCGATCTGTCTCTCTCTTGTGAGACCTTCAAATGTTTCTTTGCGACCGCATGTGCATGTGTCATGAGGGCATGGCTTAAGTTGATTTTAAGCAAAACCTTGTTGTCTCTGAAATGTCTAACTGACTTCTTTTTCCCCACAGCGAGCCACACTCATCTGTCTGTATATTATTTAGAACTCACTTTATTTTTTGTTTTAGTCTTTGTGAGCTAAACCGTTGTCTTTATCCTCTTCTTCCCCTCCACCTTCAAGTATCCTAATTTCACATGGTTTCACTTCTATTTTAATGTCATTGCCTCAAGTATCTGTCTTTGAGTTATTTTTTGGCACTTTTGTTGTTTTTCTTTCTCCTCACTGTTTGTCTCCGTCCTCTTACGTCCTGCTGTCTGTCTGTCCTGTGCGTTCTCAGAACTGGGCTGTTCACTCCAGATCTGGCGTTTGAAGCCATCGTGAAAAAGCAGATCATTAAGCTGAAAGAGCCCTGTCTGAAATGTATCGATCTGGTTATTCAGGAGCTCATCAACACAGTCAGGCAGTGCACCAACAAGGTACTGCAGTACCCCAGCCTGGCCACAGGGGGGCTTCCTGTGAGGGGGTCACACGACACCTGAGACAAACAGACGGGGCTTTCAGTGGAGGGAGAGTCAGAGGTTAAACGCGTTTGCGTGTTGGTGTGACCCCCTCGGCCCCCCCGACTGCCGTGTGCGCTGGCTCTGCTGTCGTGTGTTGGGGTGTTGTGACGGTCTTGTGATAAGGAGATGAGCGGAGAAGTTCACTCTCTGGTCATCTGTGGTCTAAAAGGGGTCGAGCCAGGGGTGCTGCAACGTCCTGAGCGCCAAGGGTCAAAATGAAATGTAAGGGCTTTTTGAGGTCCATTCACACCAAGTCTGAAATTTATGCAGAAAACGCTTGTAAATTAAGTAAGGGTAAGATCGTTTAACTGTTTTAATGATTCCAGTTCATTTGAGGCAGTAATTAGTCAAATTAAGTACATTTTAATGTAGCATACTTACAAAAAAGCATAGTTGTTAAAGAAATAAGTGCACCCAAAAAAAAAAAAAAAATTCTGTCATTAATTCTTTACTCTCATGTCGTTCCAAACCCATAAGACCTTTGTTCATCTTTGGAATACAAATTAAGATATTTTTGATGAAATCCGAGAGCTTTTTGGCTCTATTTTAATTAATGTCCTTACTATCTTTCTGGGCTTTGAACGTGTCAGTTGCGTTTCTGTCTATGCAGGGTCAGAAAGCTCTCGGATTTCATCAAAAATATCTTAATCTGTGCTCTGAAGATGAACAAAGGTCTTACGGGTTTGGAACGACATGAGGGTGAGTAATTAATGACAGAATTTCCATTTTTGGGTGAACTATCCATTTAAGTTAAAAGTGAATGCAATGTTTTTGGATACTTAATTATATGTTATCTGCATTTAAATGAAAATGTATTATAGTTTAAATGTATATATTAAAGGCGTTTAGCTGAACTATTATTTTTTGACTAGTTTAAGTAGGATTAAGTACATCTGTGTATGTAATTTCATAATTAGAGACTACATTATGAGGCTTTTTCACAAATTTAAATGAGCAGTTTATTGGTTTGAAAGTCTCTTTAAGATTCGAGAGTTATTTTGAAAGTTTCAGTAGAGTTGTAAGAGTCATCTCTTCAAAAATTGGGATGGTTGTGTAGTATATCTATATTTTCCACATATTTTATTGTTGTGCCACCAATTTTTTTTTTTCAACTCAGACTACAATTTTTTTGGTGTTCTCTCTGCATTTAAAAGTCTGCATGAAATGAAAATTTATTTTAGAAATGCATATTATAGAACTAATTGTGATCCATTTGTTTGTGTACGTTACAATAGGGAAAATTGCAGTTTTATTGCAAATTTAACAGAATTAAGCATTATGAAAAAGATTTAAACCAAAACAATAAGTATTTTATTTTATTTTATTTTATTTATAGATTGTAGCATTTATACTTTGTAGCATCGGACTTGGTGTGAATATTTTTGGTGTGGAAAAATTCTAAACTTTACACTAGTTATATTGGATTTGAAAGTTTCAGATGAACAAGCTTTTCTAGAGTCTGTTTATTGTGCTGCACAAAAATACATAATTCATGGATGTGAAAACCTGTGGCTCCCCCTTTTGGACCTAGTTCGTATCTGTTCATAGATAAGCAATGATTAATCAACTAAAAGTTTCCTCTCTGTTTATTCTTCCCCCTCTTTCTCTTTTCCTGTCCTTTTTTAACACCTCAACACTTCTTCTTCCCCCTGCCCACTGGCATCACCCCTGCCCCCCTCAGAACGGGGTTGTTCACCCCTGATCTGGCCTTTGAGACTATAGTGAAAAAACAGATCCGCAAACTGAAAGAGCCCAGCCTGAAATGTGTGGACCTGGTGGTGTCCGAACTCACCACCCTCATCAGGAAAAGTGCCAACAAGGTAACAGGAGTGGATTGAGAAAAGGCGGAGTTATAAAAACTCCTCATCCCTTCATTTTTCACGTGCTGCCGCGCATCTGCCCAATCAGCTTTCCACCTGTATGAATCAACCACGCCGTCTCCTCCACACCCATAGTGTGTGTCTGGAATGTTCCCATGTGACTCGTATGACGTTGGTGTTTTGTTTTCCTTACATTATCACATCCCACGTGAATCCAATGAAACCCATCCTGATTGTTTGGAAAAATTGGCTGTTTCCAAGCTCAGTCAACTTTAGGGCCCCAGTTCCAGTGTTTGTCAGTGGCATTTCACCTTCTTTCACTCTTTGTTGCTTTAGTAGAGCATCAGTTAGCCTGAACCACTGACTGTAGAAGTAAAAGACACACAGCGACAGACGCTTTGCCTCCTACCCCAGACACAAAAGGCTGCTGCTGTTGTCATAGCAACAAAGAACTCGTCACCTGCCATCTTGTGGTCATAGGTGAAACTGCAGTGCAATACTCTGTCTTGATTCTGACCTTCCTCTCCACTGTTAACACATTCTTTTGGAAATGTAACTTTCTTTCCTTTCTTAAATCTTTTTCACTAATTCACTCTCAGTTCTGGAAGATTATTGGTGGGAATTTAATCTCGAAGTGCAAATATTTCCTGCATTTCACCTGAAATTCTGTTATCATATCAGATTTTTTGTGTAATAACTAGGAATGGGAATCGTAAGGAGTGTACCAATTCTTGCTTTAGTTCCATTTCCAATAAATTATTATTATTATTATTATTGTTATTATTTTTGTTGTACATTTGAGAAAGTATAGGTATATTTGCAGCAATAACCAACAATACATTGTATGGGTCAAAATGATCAATATTTATTTTATGCCAAAAATCATTAGGATATTAAGTAAAGATCATGTTCCATGAAGATATTTTGTAAATTTCCTACTCTAAATATATCAAAACTTAATTTTTGATTAGGAATATGCATTGCTAAGAATTTCATTTGGACAACTTTAAAGACAATTTTCTCAATATTTAGATTTTTTTGCACCCTCAGATTCCACATTTTCAAATATTGTCATATCCTAACAAACCATACATCAATGGAAAGGCTACTTATTCATAAATCTCAATTTCAAATGGACCCTTAAGACTGGTTTTGTGGTCCAGGGTCACATATGCTGTTATACCATAGATTCGGTAACTTTTTAGTACAGGGAATTATTCTCACTATTAACTAGTTGCTTATTACATGACTACTACTAGCATATTAGCTGTTTGTTACTACTTATAAAGCAAATATTCTGCATGACCATATTATATATCCTTAATCTTACCCAATACCTAAACTTAACAGCCATTTTACTATGTAGTGATAAGCAGTAGTTAGGAGTTAATTGAGGCAAAAGTCAAAGTTAATAGTTAGTTAATAGTGAGAACTGGACCTTAAAGGGGTCATCGGATGCAAAGTTCACTTTTACATGTTGTTTGAACATTAATGTGTGTTGGCAGTGTATGTACAAATCTGGCACCGACAGAGGCCGCTCCCATTATAGTTGATTTACATGAGCGTCTTACCTCAGACCCGCCCTAAATCAGCTGTAACAGTCCGACCTCTTTGTTTCGATGCCAGAGCAGGGATGTAAGTTAGACAAGAATATCTCTGATTGAGCGATTGAAGTGTTGTGTTGCTGGATGTAATAATGAACATAATGGTCGTCATTTACTCCTGACATCTGAGCCGCTGAAGATGCAGTGGATCACGTTTGTTTGTGAAGGGAATGTGCCTCCCGATCTACATAAATGCGTCTATGTTCACGCAAATCATTCGTGATCCAGCTTCACTTACAGCAGAAGTGAGTATAAGGGGTTTTTTATAAATCTTTGCGATCACCTTTCCTAATAACGTGCTAGTTAGCAAGTTTAGCAGCAAAACACGGCTAAATGCGGCTAAAGTAAACAGGCTCGTCACTCCACAGAGAGAAGAGAGGGGCGGGGCGAGCAGCACTCATTAACATTTAAAGCAACCTCGACCACAACAGGATGAATTTTGCAGAGCTGATTTTGACAAGGTAAAAAGGGTGTTGTTTTACACTACCATTGAGAATTTTTAACCAAAGTATATTATAGACTTTTCATTATGACCCTAAAGAATCATATCAACTTGTGGAAAATGGGCACCCGATGACCCCTTTAAAATAAAGTGTGACCATATATTTTTACATAAATTATTACGAATTAAAAAAATTATAATTCTTATAAATTAAAATACTAAACAGAGCTTTGCTTTTACATTTGTAAAATGTATTCTTTATCACAACAAAATGTATAATGTTTTAAGTGTGTACACATTTTCATATGATCAACCAAAAAGTAATTAAACTGATGTCTCACAAATGTAAAGTACAACAGGTCCCAGTTGATATTTGGTATCTTTAACTACTATGTACTTGAAAAATAAAAGATAAATTGTTAGGTTTAACTGTTAGGTTTTGTGTTCATGCTCTATTGCAAAGCACTTTTGCTGGCAATGACATAATTTCAAGTCCAAACATAATGACTTGGCATTTCTTAAAGCATTAGTTCACTCCTGAATGAAAATTTCCTGATAATTTACTCACCCCTCTGTCATGCAACATGTTTGTGTTCTTCAAAGAAATTAGGGTTTTTAAGGAAAACATTCCAGGATTTTTCGCCATATAGTGGACTTCAGTGGGAGTCTGGGATGACATGGGGGTGAGTAAATTATCAGGAAACTAATTTGGGAGTGAACTTATCCCGTAAGTAAGCCTGTTGTTAGTTAATAAACTACTGATTCAGTGAATTAGTGAGTCAATAGGGCAATGAGTTTGAGACTGAGTTGCACATCGGTGGATAAATGGATCTAATAACCACCAGTGGAACAAAATATCATTATAGTTTGGCTGTAGCATTTTAAACTCATATGCACAACCGGTTCTCGATTCCCATTCCTAGCTTCCCTTAAATTTGTTTTACTTCACTTAGAATTTATTCATTCACTGTTCATTCTTAGCTGGGAGTGAATGCTATCTTACCTGCAAAACTTCCTGATCCAAAATCTGCATATGTGTGCGTGCCTGCTTTATCTTGCATTGGTTCCTCTTGTGCATGATGGCTTAGCGAAAACTAGTCATCACATCAACCTGTGTGAAAAGGTTTGATCGTGGTTAGCTCCTACCGCTTTCACATCGCAGAATGTGTGCGAGTGTGTTTACGCACGCGTGCGTGTGGCTATGTGTACGTATACACACTGTAGACTGCATCTGTCTGGTGTTTTTCCCCACAGCTAGGCTCTTACCCCAGACTGCGAGAAGAGACAGAGAGGATTGTCACTACTTACGTCAGAGAGAGAGAAGGCAAGACCAAGGACCAGGTGCGAGACACTGGCGAGAAAAGATCCGGTTTTACCTTTTTTTTTGTTGTTTTTTATGTGCTAACTTGTTTTCTTCACCAGGTCCTTTTGCTGATTGACGTTGAGCTGTCATACATTAACACCAACCATGAGGATTTCATTGGATTTGCAAAGTATGTCGGCATCCAGTGAAGCACATTCTAGGTTTCATTTCTCGCTAAGGCTTGACCCCTAACCTTAGCAGTGCTTTTTGCATATTTGGACTTTTGACTGTCTGCAAGCCTGGTCTGCAGTGCAGTTTGTTCTGACTCATTTAGACAGGAAGGGGCCATGTGATCAACATGTAAAGCAAGCATTCACAGTTGACATTTTACACGTTTATCTGAAACCACATTTAATTCTAAGAGCAAAGTAGAATATGGTATGTTTTTCCTTTTCCTGTAGTTTTTGCTTAGAAATGTGCTCTTCAGCCTGCAGCACTTTATTTGTTTTTTTTGTTTGTTTTTTTGCATAAACGTTAACTTTAAATATTAAAACAGTTTTATATAGCCATTAAGCCTTAAACAGTTATGATTAATTCTAAGACTTTTTTGACTAAATTTTTAATTTAATGTGGTCAGAAGTGACATTTAAAATATTACAGAAGATTTCTATTTTTTTATGATTATTCAAAGAATTTAAAAAAAAAAAAAAAAAAAAAAAAAAAAAAATATATATATATATATATATATAGCAGCAAAAATGTCATAATTTACAATGTGTATTAAAAAAAGTTTTTTTGAGCAGCAAATCAGCATATTAGAATGACTTCTGAAGGATCATGTGACACTGAAGACTTGCATAGTGATGCTGGAAATTTAGCTTTGCATCACCGGAATAAATAATATTTTAACATATATTAAAATGGAAAATAGCTATTTTAAATTGTAACAATATTTCACAATATTAATATTTTAAATGTATTTTTATCAAATAAATGCAGCCCTGGAGAGCCTAAGAGGTTTTTTTCCCCAAAAAACATTAAAATGAAAAAATCCCACTTCTCACTTTTTTTTTTTTTTTTTGTAGGGTTTTTTTATATATATATATATATATATATATTAACGTAGTACAGACTCATCCGTACATCTGACATCCCCATGCTACATTATCTTCTCTGTACTGTTTTTTTGGCATCAACAGCAGTATTTAGATGTATATAGATTTTGTAGATGCTTTCAAGATATTTTAACCTGGTAAAGAATCTCAGGAAGTCATGTTTGGACTCTGTCTCCTGTTTACTGTCAGTGCAGAGGATCATATTAGTTCCCCAAGCCTGTGCATTATCAGGGCTCTATGCTTACTTTTCTTTTTTAGGAGCACCTTCTAATCAATAATCCAAAAAACTGATAAAAAAAAATTACCAATCAAATTTAATCAGTATTAACAAAATTAATTTGTACTACAGAGGCGGCACAGAAGAACTCAAAAGTGGCTTGTAGGTGTATTTTCGTGTTAAATGAGGCTCAGAGGAGGCATGAGTGCATTCAAATTCATAAATTCATGTTGAGATTAATGTTTTAAATATGAAATTTTGAATATAGAAATATTAAATGATTTCAATATACTTTAAAAATGAAACCAAAACTGCCAGTAGGCGGCATCAAGTTACTGATTTTAATTACTGAATCATTCAGTCATTAGATTTGTTCAAACAGCTGATTCATTCAGGAATAAAGCAAGTGACTGCATTTATGAATAGGAGATTGTATTGACTCACTAGATTAGTTGAAAAATGCATGTTCATTCATAAATGAAACATCGCTGTTTGAATGCAGATGCACAGCGGCACAGCTGTGACTTGTTTCAAACTATTTTTGATGACAAAATAGAGCAAAATCAGGCAATAGTGTTTTAGTCAGTCACTTAATATTTAATATTTAATTAATATACATTACTCCATGTTGCAAAAACACGTAGAAACCTTTGAAGCTCCCCTCAGCACAAACACACACATGCTGATTGGGTCAGTCGTGCTGGTGCTCCTAAAGTAGTTTTCAGTCACAAATGTGACTGAAATGGTCGCAATGCAGAGCCCTGATTATGGCTAATGCATTAGACGCAACCTAAATGCACTAAAATTATTAGTGCATGTCTTTGACCTCAGAAATCTAGTGTACAACTAAAGACTGATTGCATGTGAAATGCATCAAGCCTGTCTGAGCCTGCGTGTGTCCCCATACGCATGTCGTGAGTTTGTCAGGGCGTCTCTGTTAATGGTTCTCATGCCGTCACTTTCAGTCTTGACTTCAGACGGATGGATGACGGTACCATACCAGGGTACGGCAACAACAGGTGCGCTAGGGCCCCTTAATCACCCAGTCACATTTAGATAGATGTTAATCAGACCACCCATCTCCTCAGTTTTTCTCCCGCCCCTTTCCTCCTTCCTGCCTCAGAGCAGGATTGCTTCCACCCAGAGTGTCAAGGAGGTTTACACAATTCACAGATCACTTTACTGCTGTGCTATTCTTACAATACAGACACCACCGTGCAATCAGTGCATAATCAGTGTTTTCTCTCTGTTTCCTCCACCTGCAGCGCCCAGCAAAGGAATATTGTCAGCAAGAAGAGGGCCATTCCAAACCAGGTATGCTTTTCTCTACCTCCACATGCTCTTAAATCCACATAGGCACTCTTCGTTTCAACACCATCATGCTCTTCACTATTTTAGTTAAACATGAAAGGGCCTAATACTGAGCCCTGAGGAACCCCTTTAAATCTACTCCATGTGATTTAAAAACTGAACAGTATGTTTCCCCAAGCTCTCTATTACTTATAAATGTTATCAATCAATGTTATTTATCAAGTGTGACGTAATGCAATGAGCGCTAAAACCTAAGGCTTCCATTTAATGGGTTAGTTCACCCAAAAATTAAAAATATCCGCTTATTTACTCACCCTCCACGCATCCTAGGTGGATATTACTTCCTTCTTTCATGCGAATGAAATCGGAGTTATATTAAAAAATTATCCTGTCTCTCCCAAGCTCTATCATGGCAAAGGATGGGTGTTTTTCTTCAACAGTCCAAAATAAGTCCAATAAAGTGCATCCATCCATAACAAAAAGTGCCTCCGGCTCCGGGGCATGAATTAAGGCCTCCTGTAGCGAATCGATGGGTTCTTGTAAGGAAAAGATATCCATATTTAAAACATAATAATCACTTTAATCTAGTTTGCACCAACTGGTCGTACACGGAAGCAGCTCTGGGTGGACGACGTAGGACGTCGGCGTTGCACATGCGTCGGTGAGAAGCGACGAACGCAAGCGCATCATGGAGAAACCAAAACAAACAACGGTCACTAATTAGAAGTACAAAAGAGGGATTTGTAAAGAAAAATGTCAGTGGATTTCAATATATACCAAGAGGAGATTGGTTTTTCTTTGCTGAAGTGAGGAAATGATGCTCTCTTTGCTCCTGTAAACAAATGTTGGTTTTTATGAGACTCACAGGTGCATGCACAACGCCGACATCCTACGTCATCCGCCCGGATTCTGTGTGTGACCAGTTATATATACACCTAGGATGCCTGGAGGCTGAAAATGAAGGGCTAATTTTCATTTTTGGGTGAACTGTCCCTTTAAATCTGAGTTTTTGCCTTTGCCGACCACAAAAAGTTATTGTTTTCTTTTTTTCTGTAGCATTTGCATCCCCACCGAGAGTAATCTGTGAAACTATATGAAGTTGTTTAGCTTGTAGTCTTAAATCCTGGATTTGAACAACATAAATGACATAACTGACGTCATGACTGAGCAGCTCTATGTTCTGAATGGCTGATATTGTGAAGCATCATGCTACAATTTGTACTAACACCTGGAATTCTGTCACTTCACACGTCACAGACACAGTGTTAGCGTTTATGTGCACCATTTCATTTGAGCATTGCTCGTCACTAAAGAGCATTTTTCTAACGCAGTTAGAAACATAAAAGAGCCTGAAATGGTCTTATCATCTATGAAGGTTTCAGTGGAAATGACATAAGCAACTTGAAAGTACACTGCGTTATTAGACAGGGACATTCCCTTTCATTTCCTCCCTCTTTTGAGAAACTCCGCTTTCACTAGCATCACAGCAGTACTAGCTGCTAGTAACACTGACGCATGACAAATGAGTAATCAATGCATTGTTTTTTGTTTCAGTCTTGCCCTAATTTAATGCAAACTTCCTCTTTCTATTTGAAGTGTAATTCAGAATGTGCATGGATCCAGCCGTGACAATGACACGACCTAGTAGATAATTCTGATTTGTGGTACTGTCAGTTAATCTAATTGCATGTAACTTTGTTCTGTTGCTCTCTCTCCCTCTCTCCCTCTCTCTCTGTCTCTCTCTCTCTCTCTCTCACTATGACTGCTTCCAACTTTTTCCTCACTGTGACTTTTCTCTGTTCTTTGACTCACTCCATCACACTCTTGTTCCTTTCAAACCCTTTCATTTTCATTTGAAAAACGTTCCTCTCTTAACCGTCCTCCTGCACTGTCTTCCCTTGCTTTGCTTGTTTCCTGTGTCTCTGTCTCATTTCTTTTCCCCAAACTCGCCCCCATCCCCGTCCTTCCTTGTCACTGCAGGGTGAAATACTGGTAAGTACCACAAACCTACAAGCCACACCCAGTTAGAGGTCACCAGCGCTCGTCCAGTCAGGAGAACTGAGGCCGTAACAGGTCAACCAACTCATAATTACTAGTGCGGGTGGGACGTCTGTGTGTAAACCTGCTGGTGAGAGTTATAAAGCTGATGGTTTTTCTTTCACTCTGCAGCTAGGTGGCCTGAGAGAAGGCGAAGCCGAGAAGGTATAGTCTGGTGGAAAAAAAATGGTGGCCTGGAATAAAAAATTCAATCATGGCTAGTCAATTACAGTTACGTGTAATCAGTAACTGACGTCAAATCCACCATAAATGCCCACTGTAATTAGTGGCATCACCTAACATTCGGTAATTATTGTAATTAAACCGAGAGAACATTACTAACCATTCCTGTCAGACAATGTCACAGTGCACCCTTAATTTTATATATCAGTGTATTTTTGTGGATGAAAGAACTTTTTTTTTGTTTAAATGACATAATGGAGTTAAATGGAGGCCTCGGTTGTCCTGTTGCTGGATGTGAGTCCTGGCGGCCCGAGCTGGGTGAGCAGAGTTTGCCTTGTGGAGAATCAGCCTCTACGTCACCATTTGGTGGGTGGGCGTGGCCAAGAAAACATCCAATCATACTAGAGAGCCAAACTTAATCGCAAGATAACATGGTGTGTGTGTGTGTTGTGAATTTTTAATGATTTTTAATCGGTTTTTCAATGCATTTGCCATGAAGAGCTAATCACAATTATCTTCCACTCAAAATATGATCTCCTTTATACTAACAGCACGTCTGAGGTAGGACTGGGCTATATTTAATATCATTGCATCCAAACACCCATTTTTGCCAGGTAGATTCAAAAGTAAAACAATAGACATCTAATTATTATAATCAAGGCATGTTTTCTGTTTTTTACTAAATAGAATAAATAGGATGTGCCTGAATAGTGAATCCGTATTTGCAAAGGCACGGAAAATGAATAACGTGTTCTGCAGAGCAACTAAAGAGACATGGTTAGCCGCTAGTGGTAACCTGTTACATTTCGGTAGTTTGCATAAAATTTCAATTAACCACATAAACAGAGTAAGGAGCAATGACTAATAGGACGATGGAAAATGATTTGCAGATCCTGAGCACCACTGATAAACATCTAATCTTGTAAAATGTGTGGTAAGTACTGCCGCTCCGTAGTATAAACAGAGTAGGCCTGATCGGAATTTTAAAAGTGAAAGTAAAAAGTTAGCACGTATGCAAAAGCAATTTCAGTGCCCTGCATATTAATAGCACCTCCCTGATGCCGGCAGTTTATATACAATGTAATTACCCAATGATATAATAGTGAGAGAAAGAATTGAAGTATTTTTTTCCTCCCATCTCATATTTATTCCCTTTAGTGGTTCCGTAGTACACGTCATTTCCTTTCTGAACACGGTACTCGAATTTGGGCACATCCTTAATGAAAAGTATTTAATTTAAGAATTAAAGTTTATGTGCTACAGTTTACACACACCTTGCAGAATTTGTAAAATGTTAATTATTTCACAAAATAAGAGAGATCATACAAAATGCATGTTATTTTTTATTTAGTACTGACCTGAATAAGATATTTCACATGAAAGATGTTTACATATAGTCCATGAGAGAAAATAATAGTTAAATTTATAAAAATGAGCCTGTTCAAAAGTTTACATGCACTTGGTTCTTAATACTGTGTTGTTACCTGAATGATCCACAGCTGTTTTTTTTTATTTATTTAGTGATAGTTGTTCATGAGTCCCTTGTTTGTCATGAACAGTTAAACTGTCTGCTGTTCTTCAGAAAAATCCTTAAGGTCCCACAAATTCTTTGGTTTTTCAGCCTTTTTGTGTATTTGAACCCTTTCCAACAATGACTGTATGATTTTGAGATCCATCTTTTCACACTGAGGACAACTGAGGGACTCTGTTGCAACTATTACAGAAGGTTCAAACGCTTAATGATGCTCCAGAAGGAAACATTAAGAACTAAACCTCTTTAAAAAATTAATGGCCAAATGAAAGTGTCATAAAGTCATCTCAATAATCTGTATCAAAATATTGTCCAGCCCTACCATAACAGTTCCATAACAGTTAGTTGGTATTTAGTTGTTTTTCCCCCCTTGGTGTGCCAGTAATGGCCAGAATGTGGCAGTATGGGGTTCCTTTTACTAATCAATTGACTCTGATTTAATAAATTAACTGCTCAACCTTGGAGAAATCCTTTCTGGGGCAAAGTTAATTGGGGGATTTCTGTTGGGTAATTAACAGTCGCCTCTCACAGGTAATCATCTAATCATCTCATCTTTAATTCAAAATCATCCCTTCTATCAACAGATTTCTGTTTGATGAAACTTCTGATCATATTTTGTCAACGCTTTGATTAACTTGAAATGTACGTTATATTATGACTAATTTGTGTAATTTAGAGAGGCAGCAGTAAGAATGTGCAACGTGGAAAGACGGTGAAATCCAAACACAACGGAAAATAGGGTCATGCTCTCGTTTCTTTCAGTTGTGGGCGGCAAAGGGAAATTGGATCCATGTTAGAGAACACAGAGCCTGAGCCAGGCTCTGACCACAGATATTTGCTGGGTTTCTCTCTAATGAAAAGAAATTCAAACGCGTTTTTGTGGTCGTTTGTTCGGGTCGCTACAGTACATCCTAGCACGAGATGCCCGAGCCGTACTGTCCTGTTTTTTTTTTGTCTACTCATCAGTCCTATCTGTCTTTTTTCCCTCTCGGAGATGGTTATCAGGTCTCTAGGTTTAAGAAGGTTGATGGCATTTCCCCACCAAGGCAAACAATCTATATAGCCTGCCATAGCTTTATGTCTGCGTTGTTTCTGTTGGCACTCTCTAACTCTAACCCTAACCCCATCCTCTCAGTTTCGCTCTGGTTTTTACGGAGAACAAAGCAAAACGGAAAGGGAGAAAAGGGACGGTGCCCTAGAAATGCTTGCAGTACATTTCGGTGTTTATTTCTTTCTTAAATGGAAGAAGTTGAGTGTCATTGCCGTGTGGTATTACAACGCAAGATGTAGTACCAAAATGGAGCTGGAATGTGCATAATAATGTAAATAAGATTCATTGTTCTGGAGTTACGGATACCCTTTAACCCTCAAAAATAACACTGATATTCCTTTACCACTGAAATCTGGAAGCCCTTTCTCTCCCGTTTCCTATACTAACCCTTTCTTCTCCAGCTCCTGTACTTTCTCGTAGTAAACAGTCTCTGGTTACCAGTACAACACGCTTACCTGTGTCTTCTCTCACTATTCCTTCCCGTTCAATAGGTTTTCACACTTCAGTGTGCGTCTTTCTCCATTAACACCACTAACGGCGTTCTCCTTTGTTTACCAGCATGTAGGCTTGTTTTAATCACTAATTCGCCCCTAACATACCACTGCCGACCTCTGACCCCTGTTCCTCTGGCAGGCCAGTGGGTCTGGATGGCATCTGCCGTCACGTTGCCGTATGCTTTAGAAAAAACTTGTTTGTAGAAGAAAAAATCCACAAGCACAACAAAATTGTTTCTTTGTTCTTTTATTGTCGCTCTATTTCAAGACTTCAAGACACTCCCAAGTGGTTTTGTTAGTGTATATTCAGAGTTTCTAGAGCGTTTATTTGTGACTAAGCTTTAATTGCTACCTTATGTTCTGACTCCAGAGTGCAGAGTAACATTAGATACTGTAGTCTAGTGGTTCCCAACTGGTGAATTGGTGAAACCAATGAAAAATAATGAAAGTTTCGTTAATATGGTAATACTGTTACAACGTGTTTTATGCATTTGGTAAATTACACTTCTGCTATTGATCAAGAAGTTAGTCATCAATAATATTTATTTTTGTATGGGCCCACATTTTCCATAGTTTGCCAAATCTTCACATACGAAATGCAGTCATTTTAATAAGAATCTGTGCAGTTGAGAATTTCGCATGAGGCTGAAAGATTTACACAAGCAGATTTTGCACTTAGTTTGCACTTAAGATTCACGATGATGACAAACAAAACCTTTTTTTAAAAAATGATTTCTGTGTTATGGATTACTACATATAAAACCATGGTTTCTATAGTTAAAACATGGTAACCACAAATTAACCATGGTTTTGCTACACTTACCATAGTTTAACCATGGTATTTGTAGTTAAACTTCAAAAATTTCAACAAAATTTCTGAAAAAAAAGGATGAATTTTGCCTGAAAAATTAGACCATTTATACCCGCAAAATTTAACCGAAAATTTGAAATAAAGAAAATTTTTAAACAAAATTTCAAACCAGTGGACTATTTTTGCCCCCAAAATTTCTGTGAATATTCTAAAGCAATTGATCAATTTTGCCTGAAAAATGTAAATGATATTTCAAAACAGGGTAACATTTTTGCCCACAAAATTTCAATAAGAATTCGATATAATTCACAAATTTGGCCTAAAAATGTAAACTAATTTTCAAAACTGTGGACCATTTTTGACCCAAAATTTCAATGAGAATTTGAAAAAAAGTGACTAGTTTTGCCAGTAAAAGTTTTATGAGATTTCAGAACAATGGATCATTTTTGCCCAAAAGAATTGCGAAAATTAAAAAAAAAAAAAAAAGTACAGATTTTGCCTGAAATTTTTAAACAATATTTCAAAACATTGGACCAATTTTGCCTGAAAAAATTAAAATAACAAAACAGCCGACCATTTTTGCTTGCAAAATTTCAATGAAAATTCGTAAAAACTGACTGATTTAAACAAAATTTCATCACCAGTTGAGAACCACTGCTGTAACGTATAAAGCAGAGTTATTTAGTTAATCATGTTAGCCACAATACTCTGGCAGAGTTACACGAAATATTTCCACAGCAGGTAAGCACCAAAAGTTTGCACAATAGGGTTTTCAGGTTTGTTCAGCATAGGACACAAGCTTCCAGCACAAAGATTATTGAATGTATAAGTGTGGATCTCATAAATGTTTCCCCACTCTTGTGGCATGCCCTACACCCTCTGTCCCACAGGTGATCCGTAAAGGCTGGCTAACCCTCAACATCAGCATTATGAAGGGCGGCTCCAAGGAGTACTGGTTCGTCCTGACGGCCGAATCGCTGTCCTGGTACAAGGACGAGGAGGTGAGATTCATCTGTTCTTCATTTCTCGTTTACACTCCCTCCCCCTCTCGCTTTAGCTTAACACTAGCACCACTCAAGTTGGGCTCGAACTCCATGTGTGTTTGAAATTACTGCGAACGTTAGCTCTTTTCCAGAGTTCCTGTGGCTTGACTGGTAGAGTGTGGTGCTAGTAACATCAAGGCCTTGGGATTCTTTCCCAGGGAGCACATAAATTTATGAATGTGTAGTTTAATGCATTTGCCAGATGCTTTTATCCAAAGCAACTTCAATGTAAACGTCTCACTTTATTCCCCAAGAGAGATTGTTTAAATGTAAAATCCCCCCGTCCAGTGGCGAATGGTAGAGTCCTTTCGCTCGAGCCACGGGTGTGTGTGTCCCTGCCCAGCCTAACCAATGTGCGGACTACTGTTCAGCTGCAGCATGATGAACAGGTAGTCTGAACACTGGGCAGGCGGGGGGGAGGAAAGAGGGCGGCTGGACCGCAGGTCACTGCCCCGAGGACCGCACACGACTGCAGAGGAGAGTAAACAGTTCAGACAAGCACACTGATAAAGCGTCGATCTCACTTAACCCGTCGAGAACGTGTTCAGCTCACTACTTATCTAAAATACAGTCATAAATTATATTTTGCGAAGTAAATGAGGGGATTTAAGCAAGATTCTTGGATTGTAACACTTTTCAGAAGCACATTTAGTTATAAATCTCATTTTCAGTACTGTAATACTGTCCAAAAGTATTGATTGAATTCAATTGTAAAGTAAGATTTATGTAACTCACTGAATTAACAAAAAAATTGAAAAGTAAAATATTCAGACATTCAGCGTTAAAGATACGTTGAGGCAGGAAAAAGCTTAATTCTCATGAAAATAATGCTGTGATGAAATAAAATACAAAATCTAACTGATTTTAGGCTGAAATGTGACCTTGTTATGTTTAAGTTTTTATTTCTAAAAAGTTTTTTGTTCCGAGTAATGAAGACACACAAAGAATCAAGTCATGCATATGCGCAAAAATGTGTATTAAATATATTACAAATCTAAACATAATGAAATCGGTTGAAATAGCTTCAATGACTATCCCAACGTTACTTCCTAATAATGTTTACATTCAGAATTCATTTCAAAACTATATATTCAATATACTCACATGTCCACTGCTGCGTGGCAAATGCATATTCCAGGCCTCTGCCGTTACGAGAAATAGGGACCGTTTTGTCATCATGGCTCCTTTTTCGCATTTTAAAACGTGTGCGCTTTTCGCTCTTTATCGTTGTTTTATGAGTAAAACTGAGAAACGTTTCTTTTAGCAGTGGTTTTCGAAGTAAAGAGAAAGCGGTAAATGGAGTAAAGACAGGCGAGGAGCAGGACGAAGTAAAAAAGGGACGAAAGGGGAGGCAAAGTGACGTGGCAAGCGCACTGAAATGTTCCAGCCGGGATCCAACTTTGGAATTTGCAGGAAATCGTACTGGGTTACTGGGGGGTTGTTGTGTGTGTGTGTGTGTGTGTGTGTGTGTGTGTGTGTGTGTGTGTGTGTGTGTGTGTGTGTGTGTGTGTGTGTTGGGGGCAGGGAAGGAGTGATGTAACTGTTGGGGCCGTAGCTGTGCAGACATAAACGTTTCCAGATGCTGCTTCTCAACTCAACAGAACGAGTTGGCAGCGTTAGTCCTCATCCAGACTCCTCCTCTTCTTTTTCTTTTCTCTCTCTGTCTCACATCCCCCTCTCTGGCTTGGCAACCTGGTGGTCCTTCTTTAAAGAGACAGCTCGCTTCAAAATGGTCATCAACTCCCTGTAATGTCGTTCCAAACCCATATGATCACAAGAGAAGATATTTTGAAGAATCCTCATGCAGCACTTTTCTATACATCCATCTGTTGCATTCACAATCTCTGAACGCTGCCACTATGAAGTGGTTTATAAGATTGTATAAAAACTCTCCCTCTCTCATCTCGCTCTTTTAGGAAAAAGAGAAGAAATACATGCTTCCTCTGGACAACTTGAAACTCAGAGACGTGGAGAAGGGTTTCATGTCCACTAAGCATATTTTTGCAATCTTCAACACTGAGCAAAGGTCAGGGCTGACTGCAACTCTCTGTGTTTGTGTATTTGTGTTTGGCATTCGGTCGCTTCATCTGTTCGATCCCCCTTGCAGGAACGTGTATAAGGACTTGCGTCAGATCGAGCTGGCCTGTGATTCACAGGAGGACATGGACAGCTGGAAAGCCTCGTTTCTCCGAGCAGGCGTTTATCCTGAGAAAGATCAGGTACTAATGTTTAGTTTGAACACGTGTACAATCAAAAGCACACCACATTCCATTAATGAGAGTCTACACGTAGCTTGACTTCATGATACTTTTTTATTACATGATACTCATTTATTTGAAATAGAAATCTTTGTATCTGTGCCTTTACTGTCAATTTTGATTAATAGGATGCGTCCTTTCTGTATTAAAGTATTATTTTATTAAAAAAATAAATAAATAAATAAATACTGACGCCAAACTTTTGAACAGTAACATATGTAGTGAAATTAAAGGAGTTCACTTACAGAACAAAAATGTACAGATAATTTACTCACCACCTCGTCATCCAAGATGTGTCTTTCTTTCTTCACTCGTAAAGAAAATATTTCAGGATCTCTGTCTATATAGTGGACTTCTGTGGTGTCTGTGTGTTTGAACTTCCAAAATGAAGTTAAAATGCAGCTTCAAAGGGCTTGAAACGATCCCAGCCAAGAAAGAAGGGTCTTATCTGGCAAAGCAATCGGTTATTTTCTAAAAAAAAAAAAAATTACAATTGATATACTTTTTAACCTCAAATGCTCGTCTTGTCTAGCTCTGCTTGTACTCTGTGTATTCCGGGTCAGTACAGTTAGGGTATGTCGAAAAACTTCAATCTCATTTTCTTCTCCAACTTCAAAATCATCCTACATCACTGTTTTACACTGGGTCGGTACCTCTGCAGCGATATAGGACGATTTTGAAGGTGGAGAAGAAAATGGGATGGGAGTTTTTCGACAACTCTCTTGAACCGGAATGCACACGCAGAGCTAGATGAGCATTTGATTTTAAAAAGTATATAAATTGTAGTTACGCTAGATAAGACCCTTCTTTCTCGGCTGGGATCGTTTAGAGCCCTTTGAAGCTGAATTTAAACTGCATTTTGGAAGTTTAAACTCGTGGGCACCGAAGTCACTAGTCCCATAGTACACAAGTCCACTATATGGCGAAAAATCCTGAAATGTTTTCTTTAAAAAAAAAAAATTCTTTACAGCTGAAAAAAGAAAGACATGAACATCTTGGATGACAAGGGGGTGAGTAAGTTATCTGTAAATTTTTGTTTTGGAAGTGAACTCATTTAAGAGTATTATTAATAGTAGAGGTGGCCAGTGCTTCTAAGGCAAACATTAGTATTATTATATTTACTCACGGTTAGGTAGGGGGGAAAAATAGGTACATATTGGCACATCTATTTGTGTTATTGACGTGGTATCTGAAATTCTGCAGTTTGCTAATGACAGGTATGGTTTTACATTTTTACTGTGTTATTAGTATGTTATTACTAATCAATCTGCATAAGCAACCAGCCAAAAATGCTTACACTGCAACATGTTAAAAATACTCTCAAAATACACTCAATATGTTAGCAGCTACTTGGCAACATGTAAAAAAATCTCTTAAAGAGCACTGAAAATCAATTTAAAAATTAACTGATTAATAACACTTTTTCTGAAATTAATCATGATTAATCCCACATTAACGTTTTTAAATATACTTTCACATTCAATATTCAAATTAATGTAGAAGCAACATAAAGACAGTCTATTTTTAATATTTGTTAAATATCTTTTTTTTCCACTGGTATCACTGATACCAATATTACTGATGTCTCTGATTTTTTTTTTCCCTAATATTTAATCATTGACTATAGCCATTCAACATTACAGTATAATTGAGAGCTATCAATTTTAGCATTTATTAGACTTAAAAATATAACTTCTAATTTAAGTGAACTTAAAACAATCTTTACATAAACCCTTTAGCAAGTAGGAAATGTAAAGTTAGAAATCTAAAATTAGAAATTGAATAAAGTTATCAGACACTAAAAACTAAATTAAACGTAAATGAATCCTTTAAAATTTAATGATTTCCTTTGTTTGTTCTTTGATTATTAAACATAGTCTCTCTTAGTTCTCAAAATGATACATACTACAACGTGCACCGCCGCGTTTGTGTGTGCAGTTGAAGCGTGTGTGCAATGAGCACACTATAACGGCTTTTCGACTAAATAAACACAATTCTTGTCAAGAAAATAAGAGACTGTAGCAGCAGTTGTGAGTGGGATGGCCAATCCTAGCCCCGTCCCATGCGTTATCACACGCTAACTGCAATATGTTAAAAACACTCAAAATACATTAGCAGCTACATGTAAAAAAGCAACATATAAAAAAAAAATCTTTTAAATAATCTTATCATGTAGCTTTTACACAGCTTATACTGTACATGGGCAAACATCACTCATGTTTTCTAGTATCTAGCAACACGTTAAAAATGTTATACCACCTATGCAGACACGGTTTGATCAGCGGAAGTTGTTTTAGAGGTGACAAAAGGTTTTACATTTTGACGCAAGAATAAGAATAGTGTTTACCCATCCATTCATCACAATACGACTAGGAACGTATATTAAAGATACAGGTCACTTTAGATGTTGTCTTTAAAGGCAACAGATTAAATAAAAAGTGGTTGTATAAGAAGCTGGTATATTTGTGAACGTGTGTAGGTGGAGTCAGAAGATGCCGCTCCAGCCGACACCTTCTCCATGGACCCTCAGCTGGAGCGCCAGGTGGAGACCATCCGTAACCTGGTGGACTCCTACATTGGTATCGTCAACAAGACCATCAGAGACCTCATGCCCAAGACTATCATGCATCTCATGATCAACAGCGTAAGTGCACAATCGCTTGTTTTTAAGCAGTTCATCTCATTGTAAGTTATTTCAAACATCCTCATCTCTTCATTAACCATTCTGTTCTTTCTGTTCTTTCTGTCTTTCTGTCTTTCTGTCCCCAGGCTAAAGACTTCATCCACTCAGAGCTGCTGGCATACCTGTACTCCTCAGGAGATCAGAACAGTCTGATGGAGGAGTCTGCCGACCAGGCCCAGCGCAGAGACGAGATGCTGCGTATGTACCACGCCATAAAAGAGGCCCTCAGCATTATCGGTGACATCAGCACCAGCACTGTGTCCACTCCTGTGCCTCCGCCCGTCAACGACACCTGGATTCCAGAGAATAGGTTAGAAATAAACAGAATGCTGTATAATTGAAAAGGAATTGCATTTATTTTACTGTGGCACTCATTTTGGTGCTCCATCTGTCCAGGTTTTATGATCCTGACTCCATCTTCTTTAGCATTTAGCAATTTTTAGCATTTACAGCTCTTTAATGGATGTTGACTTTGTAAACCTTTTGTAAGAGGAGTGTACTTCATAACTGTTTTAATACTATATTTCCTCTTTTCCTGTCCTGTGTAGCCCCACCCCCCAACGCAGACCGCCTACATCGGCCCCACCCCCCAGCAGGCCTCCAGCAGTGAGAGGTCCAACACCAGGCCCGCCCACTCTTAACCCCACCCCCTCATTTGCAGCTCCACCCATTCCCTCTCGCCCAGGCCAGCCCATCAATGCCTTCAGCAACAGCAACCTGGATCCTTTCAGTGCGCCTCCTCAGATCCCCTCCCGCCCTGCCCGCATCCCTCCAGGCATCCCCAGGTAAGACACTTAACCATGTGTCACCTCCATGTAGATGTGTTTTCTCACTGTGTGTGTGAGAACGAGCATCTTGTGTCTGAAGCTCAGAGGAGTGAACGTTGGTTGAAAAACACAAAAAAACTATTATTCATCAGCTCTTATTCTTCTGTCATCCTGTCACCTACTACTACTAATATCATTAACAAAAACAAGTTTTACCTCATTTCATTCTCTGCATATTCTTTCTAATCCTCCCAGTGATGTAATTTCCCTGTTTTGCTCTCCTCCCATCTCTTCCTTTCTTCTTCTTGTCGTCTCTACTCATCTAGCCTCATCTTCTTTTCATCTCTTTATATCTGTTCTCATCTATCCTCATCTGGACTTGTCTCTGCTCATCACTTCTATTATGTCTTTTTTTCTTATCTCTTATTGTGCTTTCCCTCTTAGTCTCATCTGGTATTTTCTTATCTGCACTTACCTCTTCTTGTTCTTTCTGCCTTGTCTCTTTTAATGCCATCTTGATTTTTTTTTCTTCTTGCCTCTTCTCTTTTCTCATTTAGTCTTATATAACCTCTTTTGTCTGTTCTTGTCTTTTTTTATCTTGTTTCGTCAAATTTGTTCTCTATTTTTAGCCTTCTCTTCTGCTTTTGTGTGACCTCATCTAGCCACTTCTCATCTCATAGTCTCACCTAACTTTTCTTCTTATTCCATCTCATCTTGTCACTTATTTCTTTTCATCTCTTCTCTTCTTGTCTTATATAATTGTCTCATATAGTCTCTTTCGACTTTTCGTCTTGTTTCTTTAGATTTCTTCTCATCTAGCCTCCTGTACTTTTCCATGCTCATTTACTCTCATCTAGCCTCTTCTCATCTGTTCCTCATCTCTCATTTTATATCTCATCTCTCATATAGTCTCCTCTCTCCTCATCTTGTCTTTCTCATCTAACCTCATCTAGTTCTGTCCTTTCTCATCTTTTGTCTTTTATCTCTTCTTGTATCATCTTGTCTCATTTCATCTGTATTAATCTTTTCTAGTCTTATCTAGTCACCTTTTTTGTCTCATCTTTTCTTTTTGATCTCTCTGTTCTCCTTTTAGGTAGTTTCAACTAGTCCTTTCTCTCCCCATCTTTTTGTCTTTTCTCGTCTCATCTAGTCTAGTCTCCCCTAATATTTTCTTCTTCTAGTCTTATCTAGCCATCTCTTCTCACCCCATCTCTTCTCCTTGTGTCTTTTCTCATCTCATCTAGTCTCATGTCCTCTCATGTAGTCTCATCTAATCACGGCTCTCCTCATCTTCTTTTTTTCTCTTCACATCTCGTCTCGTCTCTTATGTGGTCTTATCTAGCCTTGTCTCCTCATCTTTTGTCTCTTGTCATCTCATCTATGGTTGTCTGATTTGTCTTTTCTCATCTCTTCTTGTTTCATCTCAACTCAAGTAAACTTGTGTAGTCATGTCTCTACTCATCTTGTCTGTTTTCATGTCTTCTAGTCTCATGTAGTCATCTCTTCTTGCCTCATCTCTTTGTCTTTTTTCATTTCTTCTCATCTAGTCTCATCTCTTGTGGTCTTATCTAGTCTTGTCTCCTCATCTTTTGTCTTATCTCATCTAGTTTTATTAATTTTCTCATTAATGTCTCTTCTCATTTCATCAAATCTGGTCTCTTTTCTCATGTCTTCTCATCTAGTCTTATCGCTTATAAGGTCATTTCTAGTTTTGTCTCTTCATGTTTTGTCTCATCTTGTCTCTCCTCATCTAGTCTCATCAATTCTTGTCTCTCCTCATGTCTTCTAGTCTCTACTTCTACTTTTGTTTTTTCTCATCTCATCGAGTCTCATGTCCCCTCATGTAGTCTCATCTCTCCCCAGCTTGTCCTTTCTCATCTCTTCGCATCTGGTCTCATCTCTTATGTGGTCTTATCTAGTCTCGTCTCATCATCTAGTCCTCATTAAATCTGGTCTCTTCTCATCTTTTGTCTCGTTATCTCATGTAATCTCATCTAGTCTAATCAATTCTTGTTTCTCCTCATCCCTTCTAGTCTCATTTAGTCACCTCTTCTTGCCTAATCACTTCTACTTTTGTCTTTTCTCATCTCATCTAGTCTCATGTCTCTAATGTAGTCTCATCTTGTCTCGTCTCTCTTCAGCTCTGTTTTTTCTCATCTCTTCACATCTGGTCTCGTCTCTTCTGTGGTCTTTTCTAGTCTCATTAAATCTAATCTCATTAAGTATTGTCTCTCCTCATTTCTTTGTCTCATCATCTCGTCTCATCTTATCTGTTCTCATCAGTTGTCTCTCCTCATCTTGTCATTTTTCATCTTTTAGTCTCATTTAGTCGTCTCTTTTTTGCCTCATCTCTTCTCCTTGTGTCTTTTCCCACTTCTCACCTAGTCTCATCTCCTCTTACGCGATCTTACCTAGTCTTGTCTCTCCTCATATTATCTCTTTTCATCTCTTCTAGCCTTTGTTCCTTGTAATCTCATCTCATCAATTTTCTCTCCTCATCTTGTGTCTTCTTCTTGTTTCTAGTTTCATTTCTTTTAGTCTCATCTAGTTGTTTCTTACCTCTTCTCTTTTTGTCTTTTATCATTTCTTCTTATCTAGTCTCATCTCCTCCTTCTTATATAGTTTCGTCTCTCCCCATATTGTCTCTTCTCATCTCTTCTAGTCTCATCTAGTCACGTCTTCTTGCCTAATCACTTCTCCTTTTGTCTTTACTTATAGAGTCTCATGTCTTTTCATGTAGTCTCATAAAGTCCTGTCTCTCCTCATCTTTTGTCTCATCATCTCTTTTATCTTATTCAGTCTCATCAGTTCCTGTCTCTCCTCATCTTGTCTTTCTTCATCTCTTCTACTCTCATCTAATCACCTCTTCTTGCCTCATCTTCTTCTTTTGTTTTTTCTTGTCTCAACTAGTCTCATTTCCTCTGGTTTAGGCTTGTCCTTCCTCATTTTGTCTCTTTTCATCTCTTCTTGCCTCGTCTCTTCTCTTTGTGTCTTTTCTCATTTCTTCTCATCTAGTCTCATGTCTTATGGGGTCTTATCTAGTCTCGTCTCATCATCTAGTCCTCATTAAATCTGGTCTCTTCTCATCTTTTGTCTCGTTATCTCATGTAATCTCATCTAGTCTAATCAATTCTTGTCTCTCCTCATCCCTTCAAGTCTCATTTAGTCACCTCTTCTTGCCTAATCACTTCTACTTTTATCTTTTCTCATCTCATCTAGTCTCATGTCTCTAATGTAGTCTCATCTTGTCTCGTCTCTCTTCAGCTCTGTTTTTTCTCATCTCTTCACATCTGGTCTCATCTCTTCTGTGGTCTTTTCTAGTCTCATTAAATCTAATCTCATTAAGTATTGTCTCTCCTCATTTCTTTGTCTCATCATCTCGTCTCATCTTATCTGTTCTCATCAGTTGTCTCTCCTCATCTTGTCTTTTTTCATCTTTTAGTCTCATTTAGTCGTCTCTTTTTTGCCTCATCTCTTCTCCTTGTGTCTTTTCCCACTTCTCACCTAGTCTCATCTCCTCTTACGCGATCTTACCTAGTCTTGTCTCTCCTCATATTATCTCTTTTCATCTCTTCTAGCCTTTGTTCCTTGTAATCTCATCTCATCAATTTTCTCTCCTCATCTTGTGTCTTCTTGTTTCTAGTTTCATTTCTTTTAGTCTCATCTAGTTGTTTCTTACCTCTTCTCTTTTTGTCTTTTATCATTTCTTCTTATCTAGTCTCATCTCCTCCTTCTTATATAGTTTTGTCTCTCCCCATATTGTCTCTTCTCATCTCTTCTAGTCTCATCTAGTCACGTCTTCTTGCCTAATCACTTCTCCTTTTGTCTTTACTTATAGAGTCTCATGTCTTTTCATGTAGTCTCATAAAGTCCTGTCTCTCCTCATCTTTTGTCTCATCATCTCTTTTATCTTATTCAGTCTCATCAGTTCCTGTCTCTCCTCATCTTGTCTTTCTTCATCTCTTCTACTCTCATCTAATCACCTCTTCTTGCCTCATCTCTTCTTCTTTTGTTTTTTCTTGTCTCAACTAGTCTCATTTCCTCTGGTTTAGGCTTGTCCTTCCTCATTTTGTCTCTTTTCATCTCTTCTTGCCTCGTCTCTTCTCTTTGTGTCTTTTCTCATTTCTTCTCATCTAGTCTCATGTCTTATGGGGTCTTATCTAGTCTTGCCTCGTCTCATTTCATCTAGTCTTATTAATTTTCTCATTAATGTCCTTTCTCATTTCATCAAATCTGGTCTAATTCCTTAACCCTTATCCTCCATCATTTCCCTGTGGTTGTGGGTATGTCTCACCTTTGTTTCTCACTCTTTTGTCCTCCTGCAGCAGAAGACCCCCTGGCGCTCCCAACCGGCCCACCATTATCCGCCCGGCCGAGCCCTCCCTGCTAGACTAGACGTGTGCGCTGGCCACCATAGGCTGAGAGAAAGAAAGAGAGAGGGAGAGGAAGGGCTGGAGAACTGCACTGAAACATGTGCACGTGTGTCTACACATACAGCCTGACCAATAGACCTAAATAATCCACTCAAACTGTCCTCTGATCAGCGCTGCTAATCACATCCTTACTTTTAAAGCCCAGAGGTCTAAATTAAAGCACATAAATATTCAAATAAAATTATTGTTGTTATTATTATTTTGTTCAAATATAGTGTGAACTAAAGGGTGTAGTGGCCTCCAACTTTGTCTCAGATAGGTCAGGTGACCACCAGGGGGTATCCTACTCAACTTGTGTAGACGAACCAACAGTAGACTCATTATTGCCTCCTCTGACTAGTGGTTTAATGTGGGATAAGATGTATACAAGCACTGTGCAAGCTAGCTGCTGTTAAACTAGCCTGTCTTCTTCCTGTTCTTGGGTAACTTAAGGGTGGTTGAAGACTCTTTCTTGTAATAGACACACTTCTTCATGTGTTTTTTGTTTTCATTCTGTGTTTTCTTGACTCTCTAACTTGATATGCTGAGATAAGACACCATGACCATTGTTATATTGCTATGTGGGATTGATTTTGATCTGATTTTGTTGTTTTTCATGTTCAGTTGGCCATTTGATGCCCTTCAAAATGGCACTTAGTACCAAGCGACTGTTAATTATGACTCGATAGCAGCTAACCAATCAGAGAAATCAGAGAAAGTTCACGTGTCAAATACCTAGATGTTGACACAGGCTACATCCTCTTTCTGTTATGTTGGGAAATTTGGTTCTTGAAAAGCACTTCTAGTTCTCTAGCGATGGGGAATTTTTTAGATAGCCAGAAGAGGAGGTGTGTTTTGTATGCAAATCTCTGTAATGATCTGTTTATACAAATAATAATTTGTGTATATGAATATAATCCTGGAAAGCACGATAACCACTCGCGACGGGTCGACCTGTCAGAGCTCGGAGCTCAGGTAACATCCTACTCCAAATCTGGTAACAGTTTACGCTAGTTTAGCGTTCTGATCGTTGTAACTTAAATTAATCCGCAAGGCGCTTTTATTTTCGCATTCAGGGATAGTGAGGGTCAGGGGAGTGTTTATGAACGGGACAAACATGAAGTGGGAATGCACTCAGACACAGGGTCGCTGAACATGGTACATACAGGTGTATTTGGCGTCGTGGGGCGTTTGCTTTACGGAACCAGTCCGCTCTCACCTACAAAGACACAGGGAACTTTCTGAACGCAAAAAAACGGTGAACCTTTAGCGTAGATGTACTAACATGCATATTTCTGATTGTATTATTTATAACCTGGGCATTTGTCTTTCTGTTAATTTGCGTTTTTCACAAACTTAGTTGAACGCCCCTTCAGTTGCGTTAGCAATGGTTGAACAGAATTCAGAGTGAAAGCGGTCCAGCTGGTTTCCTGTTGATCCTGTTTTGATTGCAGAATCTTTGACGTTTGCTTTTATTGATGTGCGTGCAAGGAGATGGGCTGTGACAGATTTTGTTTTCTTGATTAACTTGAGGATAAGAATAGGGATTCGGTGTTAGCGGGGAGCGGGTCTTTGATTTTAGCGCCGATTCGTCTGTAAATAATTGAAGGCTTGGAGTCGGACTTAAAAATTGGTTGCAGATTTCAAGCCTGAACGCTCTTAAATCACTCCTGTGTGTTATGGCTACAGTGATGGCATCCGCTGCTCCTTCTTCACAGTCTAAGCCAATTCAAGGCTTGAATTGAAATTGTATCCATCTGTATTTCGATTACTTCAACATCTGTTGAGAACTGGATGAGGCCCAGATCACTGCAGCCATAACTTTTCCTCTGGTCATTGCTTATGATGACCCGACCCCCCGTCTCTTCTTCTAATAAGTGTGTCCTTTTGAATGGAGTGAGGGACTGAGGACATATTTAGCGTTCTTTTTTATGCTTTTGGAATAACAAATCATTGTCAAGTGCCTGTATAGCAATTAAAAAATGGACTTGGAGCAAAATGCACAATGAGAATTGGAAGTGAGATGATGATGATAATAAAAGGTGTTGTGTATAATAAAGATCTGGCGCTCTGGTGGTCGGTGTTTCCTTGTGTCACGTCTCCTCTCTGTCTGCTTGATTTACCAGGACATGTCTCTCCTAGCATGCATCTCTTTCCCTTGGTGTTCTCATGGAAATAAATCAAATGTAGGGTGTTTCACTAATCATGCCCTTCTTTTGAATTAGTACTTATGTTGTGGCCATTGGAAAAGTATGTTCTATACAATATAAATGTGCAACACAATTTTATGGTAATCGTAACTATTTTACATTTGGAAGAATTGGTGGCTTATTTGTATGAATTTATACAATTTCATTTGTTTCCAAATTACATGACAAATATTGTAGTTAGTAATGTAACCCAATACACATTTTAGGTAATATAATCAGACTTTTTGATTACTTTTGTACCATATTGATATAATACGAAAAAACTCGAAAATTATGAAAAAAAAAGTCGAAATGTTTTGAGAAAGTCGAAGCAATTAAAGTTATAGTGTAACATGTAAAAAAAAAAAAAAAAAAAATCTAAAACAGTGAGAATAAAGTCAAAATGTTTTGAGAATAAAGTTAAAATGTTTTGAGCAATTGACGTTATAACCTAATACGTAAAAAAAAAAAAATCTAAAATTATGAGAATGAAGTCAAAGCAATTAAAGTTATAACCTAACAAAAAAATTCAAAAATTATGAGAATAAAGTCAAAATGATTTGAGAATAGTCGAAATGATTTAAGAATAAAGTAGCAATTAAAGTTATAACCTAACACAAAAAAGTCAAAAATTATGAGAATGAAGTCGTAGCAATTTACGTTATTACCTAACACATAAAAAAATTACGAGAATAAAGTTGAAATGTTTCGAGAACCAAGTCAGTGTTTCAAGAATAAAATCATAGCAATTAAAGTTATTACCTAAAATTATGAGAATAGCCGCTAGAATATACTCTCAAAATATTAAAACTTTATTCTTGTAATTGCTACGAATTAATCATAATTTTGATTTTATTTGAGAATAAAATCATAGCAATTAAAGTTATTACCTAACACGTAAAAAAAATCTAAAATTATGAGAATAATGTAGAAATGTTTAGAGAATTAAGTCAATATTTTGAGAATAAAATCATAGCAATTAAAGTTATTACCTAACACGTAAAAAAAAAAAAATCTAAAATTATGAGAATAGCCGCTAGAATATACTCTTAAAATATTAAAAACTTTATTCTTGTAATTGCTACGAATTAATCATAATTTTGACTTCATTCCCGAAACATTTTGACTTTATTCTTGAAACACTTCAACTACATTTAGACTTTATTCTCATAAATTTGATTTTATTGTCAAAATATTTTGGCTTTATGCTCTGAAAAATTATGACTTTAATCTCAGAACTTTAAATTTAAAAAAAAAAAAAAAAAAAAAATTAACGTGGCACTAAAACGCTGTCGTAATATAAAAATACAAAGAGTAAGAAAATATATTCCATTCACTGTAATTAACAACATGAAGTGCATTAAACATTATAAACTGGGGTTTGTGGGTTTAATGAAAAGCTAATGATGTACTTAATTCTAAAAATCTAAAAATAAAAATAAACCATTTTAAAATAACATCAATCAAAATAAAACACTAAAAAATTTTCATATTTTATTTGTTTACCTGCATGTCATGTGACCATTCAACAACATCGGAGAACCCTGAACATGCAAATGTGATGCTAATTATTAAAATGTTGATTTTAGAATCTCAGGGGCACTTCAAGTTTATTAGGTGAAAGAGGTTTAGGAGAAAAAAGTTTGGGAATGCCTGCAGTACATGTAAATAAACAACCTGAATTTATACGTTTGAAAGACAAAAGCTATCCAAAGACATAGCAACACATGGATAAATAACCTACTGATGTTAATTCTAATAACATGCTCATGAGTATTTGATGCCATATTAAAACCACTTCTTAAACCTGAAATTTTTGTAAATCCACTGGTCAAATGATGTATAGCCACGTGACTAAATGAAAGTTCTTTGTGTGAGTATCCACAAAAACTGGACTTTCTGACTGTTTAGAAGCAGTAAGCTATTTTAGAAAGGGAATTTTCAAAGAGGAATTAGGGAGAATCCATACGTTATGAACAATTTATTGCTATTATATAAATACTATGCAATCGATAAAAAAGTAACTGTAATATGAGTATTTTTTAAAATGTAATTTAATCTAATTACAAGTACTTAATTTTTGGAATCTGATTACTTAATCCAGATTACATGTAATCAGTTACTGCCCAGCTCTGGTTACCACACTTGTGCTATAATAAAACCATGGTTAACTTTCATAATGGAATACAAGATTTGAATTGAACTGTGAGGTTCCAATACTTTTGAGTGTTTCAGATTACAGAAATAAAAACTGTAGTTAGTAATGTAATCTAGGTTACACACTTTAGGTAATCTGACTACTTTTTAGATTACTTTTAGATTACTATTTATTAAACTTGTAATATACCATACTGATATAAAAAAGCGAAAAGAAACTATATTCCATTTTTGATTTTAACATCATACAAGGCATTAAACATTTGTGAGTTTATAGAGTGAATACAGAGTTGGTAAAAACCTAATTAGATAATAAAAATGTAAAATATAAGCAATTTAAACACTAAAAATATAAATATTTTATGTTGACCTAAATGTCGATGTAACCATTAACTGACATCAGAGAACTGTAAACATGCAAATATGTTGGTAAATTACTGAAACGTTAACTTCCTCAGCAGTATTTCAAGGAAATATTATATTTTAAGGGGTTTGGCTTACAAAAATGTTTGGGAATCCCTGCGTTCCATGAACAAACCAATAAACATGAAAACAATAACATTGCATGATAAAAGTCTTCCAGGTTTGGAATATTTTAGTCTAAACTTCCAGAATGAATAAATTATAAATAATGTACTGCCATTGTGTGAATAATATGTAATCTGTAATAAAAGTAACTGTAATCTGATTATAAACATTTTTAAATGTAATACTCAAATAACAAGTACTGATTACGGAATCCAGATTACCCAGCATTGAAGAACCACACGGCTTCATTACCGCTTCTTTCTCTGTGAAGGTGACCTCTGTACATATGACTCATGAGCATGTTTCCTTAGTGGAAGTAAAAAATATATATATAAAAAAAAAAAGAAGTCCTACGTCATCATGGAAGACCATGTCTGACTAACAACCAGTGCTATTTTATTATCTGCATGTGACTTGATGAGTAACCTACAGCTCATATTTAGCAGTTTTTCTACCAGAATCATCTGTTTCTATGAAACAGTAAGTGGTTTCATAACTTTTGTGATACTAATCTACCCCCAACACCCCCTCTATGTTCACACAGCACATACGGTCATAATGAAAACCTCAGTATTTCATAGCTCAGCAGAGCTTGCTGAGTTACTGTAAGCATACATGTTTCACTCTGTACAGCACGCAAATGAAATTCTCACTGTTGATCTGTGCTTTTGGTTGCGGTTGTTGAACAGACGTCCACCTCCCCGACGGCCGGAGAACCAGCGGTGAAGCTGATCCGTTGCTCTGGTGGAGGATCCCCGTACACCTGCTCTACTGCACCATGAGGACATGATGCTTGTTTCCAAAGGATATCAAAAGAAGAATCACTTGTGCTGGAAAATTCAATTCAATTTTAGTATGCAATTTAAAAATCTGACTGAGCAAAGATGAGATTCTTCTGAACTTTACTCTCATCTTGACCTGAACAGGTGCTAGCTTACTTTTTTAAAACTGGAGTTATTGATTATAAGTATTAAAAAACAACATAATTTACTTTTTTCCTCAAATTTTGAAATATTCACAAAGGTTTAGAAGAAATATTGTTACGTATTTTTGTACGCCAACCTATAAGTTTCCATCAACCTGGTTCCCTCAACAAAAACCAAACAGAATTTTTCCATTGGCATTTACACTTAAAATTAAAGGAGAACTCCACTTCCAGAACAACAATTTACAAATAATTTACTCACCCCCTTGTCATCCAAGATGTTCATTTCTGTCTTTAGTCGTAAAGAAATTATGCTTTTCGAGGAAAGTATTGCAGGATTTTTCTTCATATAATGGACTTCAATGGTGCCCCCCATTTTGAACTTCCAAAATGTAGTTCAAATGCAGCTTCAAAGGGCTCCAAACGATCCCAGCCGAAGAAGAAGGGTCTTATCTAGCGAAACAATCGGCCATTTTTTTTTTTTCTTGAAAAATTTAAATTTGTATACTTTTTAAGCACAAAAGCGTGCAGCACTAGCTCTGGGATGCGCATCCACAATGCTGCGTACTATAGAATCACGTTGAAAGGTCACACGCAATGTAGGCAGAACTACAGACCCAGTGTTTACAAAGTGAACGTGCAAGACTAATGAAGTGCAAGTAAGTCAAACGCTGTTTACAAACAAAAAGGTACAACAATGTCGGACGATTCTGAAGTTGTAGGAGAAAATGAAAATGAAATGGAGTTTTTCGCCATACCCTACCTTTTTGAGTCGGAGTACACAGACAATGAACTTAGACAGAGGAGACTGCTGCAACGACACAAGTCTCTCAAGTCTCAGGCAGACCACCAGCTGCATTTAAACTGCATTTTGGAAGGTCAAAACCGGGGGCACCATTGAAGTCCATTATATGGGGAAAAATGCTTTCCTTAAAAAGCATAATTTCTTTACGACTAAAGACAGAAAGACATGAACATCTTGGATGACAAGCAGGTGAGTATATTATTTGTAAATTGTTGTTCTGGAAGTGGAGTTCTCCCTTAAAGGTTCCGAAAGGGTGTCTCTGCAGTGATGCCATAGAAGAACCATTTTTGGTTCCCCAAAGAACCTTTCAGTGAACAGTTCCTAAAAGATCCGAATTAAAGAACATTTTAAAAATCAAAAGAAACTTTTTCGACTATAAAGTACCTTAAAACTATAAAGGTTTCATGGATGTTCAAGGTTCTTCAAAGAACCACTGATGCCAGTAAAGAACCTTTATTTTTAAGAGTGTAGATGATGACAAAAATAAGCTCCATTACCAACAAAAGCTTATGATTCTGAACTGTTTGGTTCATCACAAACTCTTCACACATGACACAACTGCAACAAGTAAAAAGCTAAATGTAGGCTATAAACTAACAACACCAGGATCACATGACTTCAGCATCAACATCATTAAGCTAGTGAGTAGATGAGTTTGGTGTGATGACATTTAATGTCCCCAATGACCATTTAACCATTTAGTTCCATTTAACCACTTGCATATTTACTTACATATTTTGTGTCATAGAACAAAATGTGGGAACATGAACTTGTGTTAACCACAGACCTTATTTCAACCAAAATCCCTTCCAAAAAACACTCAAAATAACAGCGGGTAAAAATGTGACATATTTCCAGGTTTTGGCCTACAAAAATACATTAGTGGACTACAGGGGGTGCATTACACTACATTACACTACAGTTTTGCCCATTTGCAAAATTTTCCAAGCACTACCTCTCGGGGGGAATCCCTGCTGGCATTTTGAGGAGTGTTTCACGTCGTAAAGTGGCAGAGGGAAGTTTATGTGGACAGACTCTCAACCCCTCGAATTTGCAACGATTGCAACATAAGCATGAAGCATGTTTGAGTAAACAAGATGGAGGGAAGTTAGCTAGGGAAAGGCATGAAAAAGCAAAGTGGAATGCATCAGGGAGATCAACATGTCATTTGCAATGCTTTATGGGAGTGGGTGACTCCTGGGTCAGAATATGACAAGGCACATGTGACCCAAATTTGCCATACATTGTGGAAATGTTTTAATGAAAAAGTAGAAGAAACTGCTTGTTTTATATTGCAAACATTGATGAAGTCAGAGCAACTTCTTTGACTGTTGGGTCTCCCTTTAGGAATTATGGGTAATGTAGTTCACAAGGTGAAATCACATGGATCCGTAAAGAAGCATATATCATGGCTTAACCAACCGTTGTCTAAATTAGTAGACAAGAACTGTGCGATTGCTCACAATGTGGATTTATGCTGTCTTTATACTGAAACAGTCCAAAAAAGACGCAAAATTTGTAATTTTAGGTTTAGAGTTTAACTTATATAGTTAGTTCATAGTTCACCCAAAAAAATGAAATGAAAAATTCTGTCATTAATTACTCACCGTCATGTTGTTACAAACCCGTAAGACCTTCGTTCATCTTAGGAACACAAATTAAGATATTTTTGATGCATTACAATGATTTTGATGCACAAATTAAGAAATTCTCTTTACTATCTTTCCAGGCCAGTTTCGTTGCTGTCTATGCAGGGACAGAAAGCTCTCGGATTTCATCAAAAATATCTTAATTTGTGTTCTGAAGATGAACGAAGGTCTTACGGGATGTGCCTGCAACATCAGTTCATTACTGGTAGTAAATAATAAATGTGTTGCAAGTATACATTCAATTTCAAAGCATGAAAATATATGAAAACAAGCAACTAAATAAGGTATATTTGCAGGACTCCAGAATCTGAGCTTTGAGAGACCACAAATAATTTCTGGCAGTCATTTCTTGAGTCTGTTTTTGGAAGTTTTGGAGTCAAACAGCAAAATGTATTGCCACTACAGCAGAGTTAGACATAATTTGAAAATTCATCATCTTAATATTCCTGTTTTAGTGAGCAACTGGCTTTATTATTTAACAGTTCTTCTATGATTTATTTTCACAATTCACAAGTGATGACCTGAGTGCCAAATTTCTACTGAATAAATGATGAATATGAATATTTGAGTCATTAACTAAGTATCATGCCTGTGAATTGTTTCATTAACCTCTAGGGACTATTATTTATAGGTTGTTTGTAATGAATATGGTTGTATATAATTTTTACTAGGCTTGTTGTTTAATGAGAATCTTTGTATATTGTTGCAGGGTGATGGAAGAATATAAGAAACACTAACTTACAGATGAATCTGTAGAAACATGGAGATTAATTAACATTGTTATAAAAAATCTAATTTTGATTTCCCCAGCACATAACTCAGTTGCACTCAGCAACTGACTTAAAAGGTAAGATCAACAACCCAGACGAGTAGCAAGTGCAAATCATTTTGTATTTGCATTGCTACACCACATACGACTGAGCTGCATTTGTTCCAAATGAGATGCTAATGTGCTGTATAATAAAACCATTCAAAGCAAAACACTCCCTTGGATTTTTATTTTACTGCCGTATGAATCCATAAGAAATGTTAATCGCAATGTTATTTATTTCAAAAGCCTCATAAATTATTTTAACCACAGTGTTTTAAAAGTCAAGTACAAAATTACATTCAAATGTTCCTACAGTACTTCAAGTAAATTTAGTGTTCAGCACTATTAGCGCTCTGATGAAAACTCAATTAAAATGAGAAATAGTGTATGGTCAAGCTCCGAGATTTCAGATTCATTGTCACTTCAATTCCTCAAAATAAACTAGTGGGGTATTTTTGGAGTAACCTGAGAATTTCCATACATCTTCATTTCCAGAATCCATTAGTTTGTATTTTTTGTTAACAGTGCATAAAGTGTTACAGCATCATTTCTACAGTTCATCTCTGCTATGTGCAAACTCTATGTTTGTCATTGAATAATCTGCGTAATGAGTAAACCTGGGTGAGGGCCACGCTGACCATGACCAGCAGACTGACGCTGGACCAGAAGGAAACCCGCCACAGGTTATCCTCCAGTAGGTAGCGGTCACGAGCCTCAAACGTCCGCAATATGGTCTGTAGCTGACGGCTTCGCTCCAGGTTCTTGTGCACGGCATCCATTGTGTCCTGTGCGTAAGAGAAAACATGAGTGAAGCTATAGCTATTCTGGAAGTAAGTAGTTCACTTTCAGAACAAAAATTCCACATAGTGGACTTCTATGGTGCCCCTGAATTGAACATCCAAAATGCACTTTAAGTGCAGCTTCAAAGTGCTCTAAACGATCCCATCTGAGGAAGAAGGGTCTTATCTAGTGAAGCCATTGGTTATTTATTACAATTTACATACTTTTTCAAACGCTCATCTTGTCTAGGTTTGTGTGAAGGGTATGTCAGAAAACTCCCATCTCATTTTCTCCTTCAACTTCAAAATCATCCTACATCTCTGTTTTACCTGTTTTTGTAAAGGGCGTTTGATCTTCTTTGCATGTTCACTTTGTAAACACTGTGTCAGTATTTCTGCAGCGATTAAGGATGATATTGAAGTTGGAGGAGAAAATGAGATAAGAGTTTTTTGATAAAAAACAATTCACGCAGAGCTAGACAAGACGAGCGTTTGGGGTTAAAAAGTATATAAACATATGTATTTTTTAGAAAATAACAATCGTTTCACTAAATATGACACTTTTTCCTTGGCTGGGATCATTTAGAGCCCTTTGAAGCTGCACTGAAACGGCATTTTGGAAGTTCAAACCCAGGGGCACCATAGAAGTCCATTATATGGAGAGGAATCCTGAAATGTTTTCCTCAAAATACATAATTTCTTTACAGCTGAAGACAGAAAGACATGAACAACTTGGAAGACAATGGGGTTAGTAAATTATCTGTAAATTTTCTGTTCTGGAAGTGAACTACTCTAAAACATTGCATTTTGGTTGCAGATGATCAGTGCCAAAACTAGAACTTTAAGGACAAATTTAAGAAAAATTTAACTACAAGTAATTTTCTAAATTGCATTCAACCATTACAAAAATGTTCTGGAAACATTGTGAAAATACCAGCCTGGTAGCTTTTCGTTAACCCTAACAAAGCCTACTGTGTCATATTTGGTATGCAAAGGCCTCTTAATTATCCAAATAATCTAAACACAACCTGAAAAACCTGTTGTGCACAATCTACTACATGGCTTCTGTTGTCTGATTGAAAGTTTATACGTTTTTGCAAGTAAAAGGCCTTGTAGTGTAATTGTAAAATCTTCCACTTTCATTTTTTTTTTTTTTTTGTGAGAAATATTTTTATCAATATTTCAAGAAAAACACTTACTGGACTGAAGCAACTTTTTTTTTTAGAAAAATCATGTTATTTAAGCACTAAATATCATGTTACTAAAACATTTTATTAAGAGATACAGATTGACAACTAATATTTATATGCATTTTATGTAAGTAGTCTCTTATGCTGTTAAAAAGCCCTCACTGATTTATATTACAAGCTATCAGAATGTCATCTTACTTTTTGCCATATGAATATCAGCAACTGCACCAAATTGCATATTGTTGCTTAGTTTGAGCTCCATGTTCTCTTACATCATATTATACGAGTCATAAAAGCCTGGTGTTTTAAATAATGACACTCACCATTTTCAAATTGTTATATTTAAAAAAAAATATGTGATTTTGCTGACTATTATTTCATACATCAAGTTTTACAGGGTTAAGCAGCCTTAAAGTGGCAATATAATGTATGGTTTGTTTACTACAAAAACATAACATCTGTCATCTTATGAACAGCATGTAGGATGAAAATGGTATCATGTTATAACTTAAAAAATGTTTTCACAACACAGCTGTGTTTGCTTGGTTCCAGTACTGATTTGGTTTTATATTTATCATGCATGTGATCCAAATGTACTTTCTACAATAAGAATTGTAAACTGGATACAGGCAGATGTATGAAGGGATGTGTGATCTGTATACCCTGATATCCTCCAGTTTGTACTCCAGCGAGTCCTCCGGTTCAGCCAGAGCAGCCCAATTTTCATCATAATCAGCCTCTTCCTCTGGTCCATCCACGATCACCTCAACATACACCATCTTCTCTGAAAAACGGCTGAAGCTGTTGTCAAAGCAAATCCTGTAGTCGCCCTCCTCAGTGGGGTCCACCCTGACAGCAAACCCCAAACACATATAGAAAGGTTACTATAATGCATGTCATGACTTGACCACATTGTGATAATATTAGACCATAAAAAGTTTTTTATCCATACAGAGGAAGTCAATGGCCACCAAACCTGTTTGGTAATCAACATTCTTATATAATTTGTGTTCATAGATAAACCAATGGAAGCTTCTACCATTGAATAAAAATATTGAAAATGCAACTTTTTTTCCCCTACAATTCTTTTTTTCTCACAATTGTGAGTTTGCACTTTAAAACTTAGAACTGTGATTTTTTTTTAAATCAGGGTTGCAAGTTTTTATCTTACAATTGCACGTTGACATTTCACAGCAATTTTCTCATATTGAAATTTTGACTTGTTTTCTTGTTTCCTTCTGAGAAAAAAAGAGTCATAATTTAGACCATGAGTAAAATCATTGCATACTGAGTAATTCATGGAGATACTATGAATTACATCAAAATTAGTCAAATTATGAGATTGTCAACTCTGAATTCCGATAATAAAATGTAAAAAAAAATACAAGATTCTACAGTAAGAATTCAGAGAAATTCAAAATTGAGACTCAAAATTCCAAGAAAAAAAGTACAAATCGCAAGATGTAAACTCATTTCAAAAGTGAAAATTATGAGATGTACACTCAGAAACCTGAGGAAAAACATCAAAATTTAGAGTGCACATTTATGAGGAAAAGTCAGAATTGTGATGTAAAAAGTCACAATTTCCGTTTTAATATTTTTATTCTGTGGTGGAAATACGCTTCCACACGAACTGATTTGGAACGGCATCAGAGAAAATGATAACAGAACTTGCCTTTTTGAGTCAACTAACCCTTTAAGTAGGCTTTTAAATGCTTTAGTTTTCAATTGACTACCTAGTAACACAGCAGATTCTGTAAACAGGCGACTGTTTTCTGTAAATTCAGATGTGGTGACTGTCAGCCCTGTGGAGAGCATGCAGTTTTGCAGCACAAGACATGCAAATACTGTGGGTTATGACAGTCCGAAACTAACTGGAGTACGTATGAGTAAATGTGTGAAGGTTTAGCTCTGTGCACAATGGGATGTGAAGCTTACGTGTGTATGCCATCTGATTTTCTGAAGTCGGAGACCAGTCTGTACCCACCCGGGGAGATCAGAGTGAAGCCGACGTCCAGCGCTGAGCCTGCAATGACCTGCAGATACACAGATGGGTTAATGCATAGTGATTGAAAATGAAATAGCATTCACAACTCATTTTATTTCTGTAACGTGACATGTCCGAATGCAACAGGATAATCAGTGACTACATATGTCACATTGATATTTCTCTGCAAACTACAAAAGACTTCAACCCCTGCCATTACTATGACTCTCTCCACCACGTGTTCCTTTTTTCCAAATTCAAATTATAGGCTTCCTATCTTTCACCTAGTGATAAAGCAGTCCATTGAGGTGTCAGTGTGATAAAGTGTGGCAAACAGTAACCATGCAGCACTAGAGACACCGTGATCCTTCCAGCAGATGGAATGAGCTTTGGGCCAGGTCAGCTGTCCCGCAGCTGTGCCTGTTTTTAACTTAAAGCGGGATGGCTCCACAAACACACCCCAGATATGTGCCACAGTGAATCTTCTGAGGAAGGTCACAACATAGGGCTGGACTAGAATAACTCAAAGACAATAGTTTCTGTGAGTGGTATCTAAAGTAAACACGGTTGCTCAAGTCCTTAGTATGCAATTTTGACTTTGAGGTCAATAATGTTGAACGTCCCACCAGAGCTGCAGAAAAGAAACACAACTATGAAACCGAATCACACACAAGCTGTTCATGTTATATTTGTATGTCATAACAGGAGATGACTTCATAAGCACAGTCATTAATATGAATGCACTTTGACCAAAACATGCACGTATGAATGGAAATGTCCTGCTACTTCCTGGTCTCTACTGTCAAGCAAAACTGCAATGTAATGCAGACCAAGAATGTTAATAATAATTTATATTTATACAAAATCTATGACAAGTTACACACAGACAAACTTGACAAAGCTTTGACAAGTTACTTCTAAAATGTGTTTACTAGTGAGGCCTCTCGAGTCATTTCAAATGGGTTCTCATTTTAAACAATTAAAATTAACTGGAATATTAAATACATTTATTGACCTGGTACTCCACTTCCATGCTGCCGTTCTTAATGGCTGTTTGGAAGAAGCACTCGGTTGCTCCGGCAGGCAAAAGGAACGTAAACTCGGTGTCCTTATTCTGTCCGAATGCGAATCCCAAATCCAGGCTGAGCGTCAGGAAGAGCAGCAAACTCACTATGAGACGCGTCTCGTTAAATAGCTCCATTACTTCACTCTTCATAAACACACTAGAGCAGCTGTTTCAAACAGCCCGTCTGCACTACGAGCGACGCGACCACGCTAGAAAGCTATCATTGCCTGATACTACACTGCAAGAGCATTGTTGGGACTCTCCTGAACTTGCAGTGACAAACAGCCGCGCTTGAAGTTTGATAGCCTTGTCAATAATGGACGCGCTGTAGTTTTCCCGCGTCGCGTAAAACGCGCAGACAGCCTCGTTGATTTGTCCACTGGGTTCTGACGTCAAGATTCAACGCGTTGCGTCGCACTGCAAGAAACACTGCATGTTCATAATGTTACCATAATGTTTTTATGTGGTTCAGTGTTTCTGTTATAAGACACGTTTGTCTATTTGTATCGTACTCTATGAAAAGCTTGCTAAGTAGAAGTTTCTAATTCTGGCCGAATCTTGTGAGGGAGCTCAAATGTCTTAGTCTTTTTTACATTTTGGTTGTAAATTGCATAGGGGCTACGATCTCAAGGCGTCATTTAAGTAAATGCTGTACTAATGTTAGTGACAAAACCCTTTCTGCAACGTTCTGGGAATGTTATAATTATGAAAAATACTGTAATTATGAAATACATAACCATGTAGATTCAACAAAGTGTTTTCACAACGCGTCAATCAGCCATGTTGGCGGCACTTAACATAAACAATGCCAGTGAACTGAATGAAACTGACATATTTTGCTGATTATTGCTGCTGAAAATAGTCAATTATTGTCATGTTTTGGGCTGTACTAATCGGTCAGACCAGGAAAGTCTTATAGACTGCAGAAGTTATAACAAATCAAGGAGAAGAGTGCAAAAAACTGTCTGAGGAACAAAAGGCGTTTGTGGCTGGCCAAATGGAACCAGGATTTCCAAGGCAAGAATCTTGACAACATTTGTGTTTGTTCTTATCATTTCTAGTCATGAAAGATTAAATGTTAGGCTAATATTTTAATTAATACTGCTTGTCCGTATCTTTACCACCTGTTTACTTTAGTTTGTCAAAAAATGAGCACTTTCTTAGTTAACAAGTCCTTCTTTACATGATTTGGCAGATTCCACACTTTTTTTTCCGTTTTAGACAGCATAAATTAGCAGAGCAGCATATTCAGTAGTACATTAACCGTGCAATGCTGTTGTTTACATCTGAGTATCTCCAATATGGCCGGACATCTGGGTAACTTAACGTAAGTGCAAACCCTCTGTAGAACCATTGTTCTGTAAATTGAAATATTGTTGCCATTTTTCTTTAGTTTCTTCTGTCATGATCAACACACCACAAGAACTGATTCTGATGATTTTACACTCACAATATTTAGGCTATGCATTTGCTTTGGAGTGAATTGTCAAGTTTGTCAAATAAGTTTGTCAAATAATTACAACGCTGGAACGGATTTTGTTAACATTTACAGCCAAAATTGTAATTTTTCTGAAGAGACAGTCACCTCATATGATGACCAGAAGTCCATGGTAAGACCTTATTTGACTGCTAGATAAATGTGTGTAAATACTAATGTAGTCTAGCAAGGCCTTGACACACTAAACTGACGGTCGCCCAAAGTCAGCCGTTGTTTAGCATATGTGAACCCAGTTTTTGTGATGTGTTTTGCACCATTTTTCTATCTCATCAGTGTCTTTTTGGCCATCTGAGCATTTTTTTTTTTTTAATCTTGTCGGACAGTCTGCGATATCATTTAAGTGTAACATAAAACAACGTCAACAGATGGAAGACAGAAATGCCTGGATTTCAACGTCTGTCCATCTATAGCTGTTCATAGAGTTAAAAATGGCGGGTACCAGTGTTTCGTACATCATGCATTCGGTCAATCTATGTTTCAACGTTCAAGCAACCAACTTTCTGCTATGCAAACATGCCAGAAAACGAGTACTTCCGCCAATAGTTAAAGGGACCATGAAAAAGACTGCACACATATAATCTACGGTTTGTATAGCTGTAGTCTTAGTTTCGCTTTCCCTCTTTGAATGACAAATACAGACTCCTGCTGGTATGGAGAGTTATTTCCTCTCACGCAGGCTCAGAACGTATATGCTAGTTAATCTTTGGACGTGTATTGCATTGTGGTGCATTCAACTTTTTGGCCCAAATGCAGGTGACAACAGTCAGCTTTCGTTTTCACTATACTTTCCACTTTGATACCTGTTTTGTTTGTCACGAGCTAAGGCATGAAGTCGAAAGTACGTAAGGACTGAATAAGTGTTCTGACTGCAAAATGGCTCTCACTCTCTCAGTCTTCTTGCATTTTTATTTTTGTTAGCTCTATACTTGTGGTTACTGGTCTAAATATAAGAACGCTCATACAAATGTCAGCAAAGGTACTTATTACAGCCAGAATGTGTGAGAGTGTATGTCAAGAAGTGTGTCATGAGTAGGGGAAGCTGTGGCTAAGAGCTGATGCACAGGAGAGAGGAAGGTGTGAACGGGTGGGCCTGTTGCATGGCCATGAATATGTGTTTATCTACTTGTGTAGGCATTTTTGTGTCCCACATGTCTTTTCTGCTTCCCATTCATATAGATTCCACTTCCAACCTACTCAAACGGAATATGCCACGTTCTGAAAAAGATCTGACGATGATTTTTTCTTCTCATTTTAAAAACTAGAAAATTAGATTTAAATGGTGCAATTATTCCATCCCACATTCTGAATTCTGATTTATTTGTCAAACTTTCAGATTTTACTTTACCTGTCACTTGAAATAGTATTACAAAAGACTTTAAGAGTGGTCTGACTTTTTTTCATGGCCCCGCTGGAGTGTACTCGCTCACACCATCCGCCCACCTCCGGGGTTTATGAGTGATGGTTATCTTTCACTCTCACAGTGGGTCTCACTCTCACTGCGTTGCAGTGGGTCTTCTTGCACCTCTCCGGATGTGCATTTGTCACCTCTGAAGTGGCCAGAGACAGCGTGCGTGCACATGGCTCCAGGTAAAGTTTCGTATCCTACAGTATACGTGGTGGACAGCCAAATGAAGCCCCCTCCGTTGCCCCCCAAACCAGCCCGAAGACAGCGGAAAGACGTGATCCAGACTCTACTGATGATCCTGGTTTGTGTGGCTCTGTGTGGCATGGCTGTGGAGGCCTGTTTCATCTACCATCTGTTCACATCCAAAGAAAACCATGTAAGTAGCATTCGGATCAACTTTCTGAAGCATCCCTGTCTTGTGTACTTTCATTCATCGTCATTTCTTCACTCATACTATCTTTCACGCTATCATCATCGAATCTCAGTTTATCTTTTGTTCATCCGCTTTTTGATCATTTCCTTAATGTTTTGCGGTCTTCTGTTTCTCTTTTACACTCGGAACATAGATTATGTTATTCGGATGTTGACACGTTGTGGCTTATCACTTTCAGTTACTTAATAAGATACAAATTTCATAGAATTATAACTGAACAAGAATTATGTGAATATGTATTTCTGCTACATTAGATGCTGAAAAAATGTAGCAGTTTCCACAAAATAATAAGCAGCAACTGTTTCAACATTGATAATAATAAGAAATGTTTCTTAACCATTTCTGAAGAATCATGTGACACCGAAGACTGGAGTAATGATGCAAATTCAGCTTTGCATCACAGGAATAAATGACATTTTAAAATATATTTAAATATATTTCAACAATATTACTGATTTTTCTGAATTTTTAATCATATAAATGCAGTTTAGAAAGCATAAGAGAACGCCGATTTTAAAAAATAAGACTCCGCACTGACTCCAAACTGATATATATGTTATAGGAGGAAGTTTACTTTAATGACTGTGTGTATATATGTGTATATATAAATTATGTTTTAAATCAACTTTTCACTTATATTTTAATGCTGGTGATACAATAATGAAATATATGCAAAATTTGCATATGCAAGAATTTCACTCATTTATATGTGAATATAGAGTACACTGTAAAAAATAAAAAACGCAATTTGTTGAGTCAGCTTAAAATAATTTGTTACCCTGCTGCCTTAAAATTTTAAGTTCAAGTTTATTCAACTTGAAATGTTAAGTTGTACTAAGTAACAAGATATTTGTGTTTGCTAAACTTAACAGATGGGTAAGTAACCCAGCTGCCTTCAAATTTTAAGTTGATTCAACTCAAATATCTAAGTTGTCACTTAGTATAATTTAACATTTCAAGTTGAATAAACTTTTTTTGAGTTGACTGAATTTAAATGTTTAAGGCAGCCAGGTTACAAATTATTTTAATTTGACTCAACAAATTGTTTTTTTACAGTGTATGTACGTTGAGATGTTTCCGTCAGGCTCCTCCCTTTACATGAAATTTGCAGAAATGTAGCTGGACAGACCTTCTGGTGCTCAAACCACATGCCGTGCTGTGGTTACCTGACCTAGACCTCGACCTAACAAATAGAGTTATGAGCAAATGGGTCTTAACCAACCTGCAACAGAGTTATCTGATGTGATGACACAAATTAAGTTCTGGAGGAAGTGCGAGTTAATACCATGTTAATGAGAATGTGCCATGTTATTTAATAATAAACAAATACAAATACTGTACTGAAGTAGCGATAGATCTTTTCTTCTGCATTGTGACGTACACCTGAATTAAACGGATTATCGGAAAAGAAGAAAGGGTGGGGACTTGGTTTTAGTTGGTTGTTTGTGTTGGTTGTTGTGGCACTTAAAAGTAGAGGCAGATGAATGTAAGCTTGCAGCTTTAACTAACTGAAAAGTTATTTTACATTAACTAACGTGCTGGAATTTGTTTATGTTAAGACACAATAGATGCAGCAGCCCATGATATGTCATTGTAATATCTCTGAGGTGGTAAACCTCAAAACGTTTTTGCAGACTATTTCACTCAAGGATTTTGAACAATCATTATGAAAGATTCAAAAATGTATGATTCTTCTTGTTAATCTTCCACAGACATCTACAGATGAAATGCAGACTGCCATGAGAAAACAAGGTAAAAGATCACTCTACAAGTCTGTACACAACCACAAGTTTACTTTTATGTGTTACACTTTTTATTCTAGGTAAACATGAACAAGCATATGAACAATACCTGATTGCACTTAAAATCTATGATTATTTATTTATTTATGGAATATCTTAGATAAAGAACATACCGTGACCCCGAAACAGAAACTGCTTGGAGAAATGAAGCCATCAAAACCAATGGCACAACTGACAAGTAAGTTCACCACTGATTTTTATGTGTTTTTTTTTGTTTTGTTTTTTGTTTCTTTTTTAACTGTTAGGGTTTGTTTAATTGTGAACTCTGGGTATTAAGACTTGTATGGCTTACTATAACGTAAATTATGTAAATTATATAGTAGAAAAATCACATTGTTTTATATATATTTTGGACTATAGGGGGCACCATTATTTCTGTGATGTAAAATGATTGCACTCAGTGTGGCTATTTTTACCACAACATGGAAAATAAAATACTGATACAATGACCACAGCTACTGAAAGAGCTTACAGATGGTGATGGATATAATCGTAGGCTTAAACCAAATGCCGTACCATCGATTTTTTTCCCCCACAATAAGTCTAAACACCCCAAATATCAAGTGAAATCCACGCTGAGAAACTCCTTCAGTGGTTGCGGCGTAATGACAAGCGTCGGCATGTTTACATCATGCCACGACGGCATCTAGTGTTTCTTGTCTCTGCCGTTTGTCAGCTTTTTCAATAGCTGTGGTCTACTAAAAGCTTCAAAGGCATTAGAGCTAAAGTGGAGAGAACAGAAACGCAGATCTTTAGGAAGTTTTATTCATCCACAAGCATCTTCCCATTCTTTTCTCCACTACTTATTGCTAGGAAAGCAGTGAAGACTTATATCACTTCTCTTGTTGCCCTTCGACTGAAAATGACAACCAAAAGCAGCACAATGTGGCATCATATCAGTATTGTATATTGTCTAAGTTGTGTTGCGGTAAAAAAACAGCAACAGGTGCACTAATTGCAATAATTTCAAGTCATCAAAATAATAGGGCAACCATAGTCCAAAATTGGATCATGAAACAATAAATTCAAACAAGTGTGTCAAAAACATTTGAGTGCTAATGTACATGACGCTCTTGCCGTCCTCTCCTCTAGCTGGTGAAAAACCTGTTAATGGTGTCGTGCTGTGGCATGAGAATCATGAATCCATTCTTCACCATGTCAAACACAATGCTGCTGAGGGCAGACTCATCATAGAGAAAGAAGGATATTACTCCGTCTACTCTAAGATCAGCTTCAGGGATGATAATATGATATGCATCCACTCTGTACTCAGACTTACACATCGATATGTAGGAGGTGAGATTCTGCTTCTTCAGTCCTCCAGGTACCATCCTAAAACCCCGAGGCCTATAATCAAAGACAACAGCTACCTCAGTGGGATGTTCCATCTGTACAAAGGTGATGCTGTCTTTGTCACATTGAAAAATTGTACACTTGTGTTATCCAATGCTGCTGAGAACTACTTTGGTGTGTTCATGGTTTAGATGGATTCTGGAGTCAAACTGATACCATACGACTACTGTGCGAGTTGCATAAGTTCTCATCTAGATCTGATGGATTGATTTACTTTTCCTTCAAAGTTGTACTTTTCAAGTCATTTTTCTAACTGGAAACAAGCTAGACACTTGAACCAGAAGGAATCAAACTTTTGTTGATCTTTTTAGATAAGTTCATTGTATAGGATACAGAAACTACTATACATACATACATACATAAATGTAGTAGTGGATACACACACTTTCATATATATGAAAACATACATATATACAAGCCTTGTAATATTTTTGCCTGTGTGTGGCACCTGATGCTCTGTTGATCTACACTGTAATTTTTTTTTCTAAATATTTTTATTGAAGTAGTAAATCAACCAAAGATTATTACAGTAAGTTTTACCCAAAAAAATACCATTTCAAAATTCAACTTTTAATTCAATGTGTGATTTGTAAGTAAAAAAAAAAAAAATATATATATATATATATATATATATATATATATATATATATATATATATATATACATATATATATATATATATATATTCAAATGTATTCGCATATATGGGGAGACAAAGTCCTCAAAGTACTTTTTTAATGTAAATACATTATTTTAAATAAAATATAAAATATTTAATAAAATATATAATATAATATATATATAAAATATTTTTTATATTTTTACATTAACAATGTAATCAGTATTGTATTTATTAAAGCCAAGTATGAATCTCATCACGTAGGCAGTAACAGTTAATTATTTACTAAAAACTCCCACAGATCACGGTTTCTTGCTATTTTAGGTGTTATTTTAACATAACAAAATGTTATATTTAAGTTTGTGAGTTGTTTACTTACTTTTATAAATTATATTTTTCCCAATCACATTACAGCCTCAACGTCATTACATTTCAGTCAGAGTTGTGCGACACTCAGCTGCCGTTTATGGATACCATAGGAATGAATGAGAAGTGCCGTAAGCTAAATCCCACCTGTCACAAAAAGTCTGTGACCTCTCTTATAAAACAGCATTTTTTTCATGGTAAACTCTAAAAATAGTTCAATCCAAAAGTATTGTTTAGTGTAAAACATGTTTAAGAGTAGCAGATATGCTGTCGATTCATTAAATTATGAGCTGTTTCCTCTAAAAAGCTGTTTATTCAGCGTATTAAAGCCTCTTCATTGACATCCATTAAAAAAACGGTCCATTAAAAAAACTGTCTCATTTCCCAAGTACTGCCAGACCGGAAGCATTAGCTTTAGCCGTTATGCTTTTTCAGCTAATGATTGCAGGCTTGCCATCTAGTGGTTTTGGTTACCCCCACCCAACTCACCGCACGCTTTACCAAGTCTGTTAAAACTCAGTGGGCTCAGGAGGCAAGAAAAATGCCAACTCCCATAGTAACATTGTTGCTATTGGACAATATTTGTTTAGAAAAACAAGTGATTTATACACTTTTTAATGTTTAAATATTATTTTTATTATTATTTTTTGTAATATAAACTTACAGTTTGTAAGTTTGTGCAGCATATTTTGCATAAATTGTTTCGTGAGCAACGAGCGTCTAAATAAATTTCAAGAACGCTGTCATAATAATTGTTTTGGAAGATGAACATGAATGTTTCATTGCACCTTTAATTTGCTCAGGGTATATGTGACCCTGGACCACAAAACCAGTCTTAAGTCGCTGGGGTATATTTGTAGCAATAGCCAAAAATACATAGTATGGGTCAAAATGGTTGATTTTTGTTTTATGCCAAAAATCATTAGGATATTAAGTAAAGATCATGTTCCATGAAGATATTTTGTAAAATTCCTACTGTAAATATATCAAAACTTAATTTTTGATTAGTAATATGCAAGTTAATATGTTAAGAACTTTATTTGGACAACTTTAAAGGTGATTTTCTCAATATTTTATTTTTGTTGCACCCTCAGATTCCAGATTTTCAAATAGTTGTATCTCGACCAAATATTGTTCTATCATAGCAGACCATACATCAATGGACAGCTTATTTATTATTTTCAGCTTGCAGATGATGTATAAATCTCAATTTGAGACTCTTATGACTGGTTTTGTGATCCAGGGTCACATATAATAATACTGCTGCAGTGTATTGCAGCTCCTTTTGTATGTTGCTTTGCACGTCTTAAATATTATTTACTTTTTAATATTGTTTGTATATTTAATTAAATTATGTGTATTTTTAAAAGATATTTCTCACATACAGTGTTCATGCATCTGGATCCGCACAGGAGCAGAATTTATTTGACTGATCATTTTCTCTGCGCATCAGCAGCATTTTAAACGAATGTCTTTTGTCTATTTTGAATACATTTCCTACTCAAAAATAAAGTAACATATTCAAATAAACAAACCTCAGTCTGCTCATTCTTACTTGCTGTTACATAATGTGCATTGCGGTGATTAGTCACTTCCACAAGCATCCAGAATGCTGTGGTTTGACCTTTTCCTGCTCACAGGAAAAGTGACACTTCCACTACAGTGACACTAAAATCTTGCTTTACCTGCAACTTTTTCAAACTCATAATGCAAATGTTTCTTCTGACTCATCTTCTCCTTTGATCTCTTTGGTGCGAAGAGACTTGAGTCATTTGTCTTTTGAGATGCTACTTGCATCTGTCAGATGACATCAGCATGCCACTGCAACAAACATTTCAAGAACTTCAGCGAAATGAGTTTGGAGAAATCCTTTGTCGGGCAAACGGCGTTTATCGTTTGAATCAGGGCCTGTTTTATTTTATCTTATTCTAAGAAGCTTTTGCATTGTGAACGCCCACGCTGCTGTGTATTCTTAGCAGAGCTAGTAAACTGCAGAGGAAGTGGGGGTGGGGGACGCTTCCCGCGTACACAGGTATGAGTTCGATTGTTTCGCTGACTCAGATCTGTCTGTCTGAACACTGAAGCTTCTCTAACGAGCTTGGTGGAAGATTCCGACCAACACAGTAGCAGAAACAGCAGCAGCAGCAGCAGCAGCAGCACATGGGCCATATCACACTGTAGACAAAGTGAATTGGTAGGCCCATCCTTTCATGACATTATCGCTTTCATAGAAGAGTTTGGTGGTTTTGCGATGTCAGTGCACGAGATGCTGTTTGATGTCATGATGTCAGGCACAGTTTTGAAAGGACTGATTCTGAATGGGAAGGTCGTTTTGTGTGCATATTTACTCATCCACAGACGTTTTTTGTGTTGATGTGTGCTTATGTGTTGTGTATAGTTCCTTTGTGGGTGTATATGATCCAATGTATGTCCTCATTAGCATATTTAGCCTTTCTTCTGTTTTGGTAGGGTGAAACCGAAAGTCCTTTGGCTGGATTTTCCTGCCCTTTCATTTTCCACGATATAGTATCTGTAAAGCGTGTGATTTTGTTTCACACAGACCGAAGATTAAGATCAGAAGTGTTGCTAATTTCAAGGATGCTGTTTATGGAACGCTTTTTGCAAATTAGAAGGAAAAAACTAAATCAAGTTACTGATCTTATTTACCATACGAAAAAAACAAAAACAAAAAACAACTGAATCTCTTAAGGGAACAAGTCATCTCATTATTTGCTCCACATTTGTCATTGTAAGATTTTGTATGCTAGTAGAAGTACTTTTAAGTCATAACTCACTAATTTTACACTCTCAAATCTCACTGTTGACCTCATTTAGATTCAAAAACAAGACTTTTAAACATGACATGGAAGCACTGCAGAGACCACTGAGACCAACATGCCATCTGTTCTCGTGTGAATGTCATATGCCAGTTTCAAAATGTGCATTGAAGAATGAGAATTGAGAGCTGCAGTGGATGGGAAGATCTGATTCATAATATAATTTCAGTCTTTTGATCACGCAAAGCCATCATGCATTTTTAGTACACACAGAAACCAGTATAGGTGTTGAAACAACAATAACTATTGTTATACAGCTATTGGATTTAAAGAGTTCACCCAAAACTGAAAATTTCCCCATTATTGACTCACCCTCAAGCCATCCTAGGTGTATATGACTTTCTTCTTTCAGACAAATACAGTCGGAGTTATATTAAAAAATGTCCTAGCTTTTCCAAGATTTATAATGGAAGCGAATGGCTGTTGAGATTTTGAGAAAGTGCATCCATCCACTATAAAAAGTGCTCCACATGGCTAGGAGGGGTTAATAAAGGCTTCCTGAAGCAAATGGATACATTTGTGTAAGAAAATACACATATTTAAAAGTTTACAATCCGTAATTTCTAGCTTCCACTTCCATCGCATTAACAAGAGAGTGGCGTTTCAGCAGATAATGTAGGACGCAGGCATAGCGTAAGCCGTGGTGAGAATATACTCACGATAACAGCAAAGGAAAACCAGTCTCCTTTTGGCTTATATCAATATCCTCTTTACAAATTCTTGTTTTGTAATTATAATTTGTGACCGGTGTTTTGTTTTTCATTCATTCGCTGGAACGCCACTCTCATAAACACGTGTAAGACAGTTAACAGAAGCTAGAGATTATGGTTTAAGATTTAAATACGGCTATTTTTCTTATACAGTATAGTGGACTAACCCTTAGTTGATGAGAAGAGGCTTGGTCGACCAAAATATTTTTAGTCGCTTAGTCGCAGAAAAAAAAATTCCACAGGAAGTGGCAAACTCAAGCAGTCCGTGATGGACAGATTGTTAACGGCTGGTCTGTGGTAATATTGCATCGGGCAGGACATCCAAACACCCAAATATCATTGGCTTTTTATCTAAAAGATGTGTGTAGTAGCAACTTTACATGGCTGCTCAATCTAACGTCAAGAAAAATGTGTGCTATTGAATTGTCTGGGCGGAGTGTTGAAGCTGAATACTAGCGCGCTCACTGCATGACAGATGGAGGCGCTGGTACCGTCACTTGCTCTTAAAATACTCTGTCATTTTTGGTTATACAGATAAGAGTAATACATCTTTCGAATGCGTAAAGACTACATTTATCTGTGTGCACTCACAGTAACAACAAAATGTTGCGCTTTTGTAAGACAATTAAAGCAAACTGGATGCGCTCTGTCATCTCCGTCTCTGTGAACTTAAGCGCGAAACTTCGGTACTCTGTGTATACTTGCCTCACAGACATCAAAATACCTATAGGGATATGACATTAATATATCTATAGAGAATTAAATGACTACTTTCAGATGAACCAATTCAAATGGAAAACAAATATTCTCAGATATTCGTGCATACATAGGGTGATCACCTGGCAACAGATCTGTTGCGGGACATAGATGTGATTTTGCGGGACAATGCACGTGTGAGACAGATACATTGTTTACTGTTACGCTGTGTAAATACTGATTACATCCGTTGTCATATATGATGCGATCTGGGAAAACCCCTCGGATGTGGCGCTGGGACCTTTTCAGGAAATTCGAAGAATAGATCGAATGTCATTTTTGGGACAAAATTAGTTTTCATTAAAGTATTATTCTACAACATCTTGTCTATCATCTCTGAAAATATTTCAGCGCAATTCACTTGTGTAGTGCAGAAAAATAGCCATTTATTGCAGCAAGCAGACTGTGTCTTTCTCTTATTCTAAGAACGCGCTGCTGAGGTGCTTTCCCTTAACACCACAACGTTACTCGGCTCAATCTGCTCAATCTTGGTGATGTCAGTGCCCTAAACGATGTAATAAGGGACTATTTCACATCCGGAGATGAAGGATCGGATGATGAAGTTACTAAAGAGGAGGAGTCCGATGACAGTCTGTTTTATGCACAGTGCGCTGCGCTCGCTTTTACTAAAGGTAGGCTGTTGGTGCTACCTAAACATAAAATTGGTGATCAAAAGTTCGGAGACTATGCACATGATAAACAACTGAAAAAAGACGTTAGTCTGTTTGTGTAATGGTGCAGTATAGCGCTCCTAACTTGACAGAAAGCTCTCGTTAAACCCGTAAAGTGAAAGTGAAAGTCGTCTCACTTTAAAGCCATTTTTCTCAAAATTCCATTCCTGAAAATCATCGCTATCAGCCAACCTAAGATAGCCATCACTTTGGTTACGTTCAAGCTATTAACAAAATAAAAACAGTTTTGGAAAGGGCTTGAACCCAGCTTTCATAGTATCATAGTATCAAAACCTAAAAAAGGTACAAATTCACCATGTGTTGGGTTTTCCTAGATTGCATCACATAGAGTGGGTACGGAAAGTATTCAGACCACCTTAAATTTTTCACTCTTTGTTATATTGCAGCCATTTGCTAAAATCATTTAAGTTCATTTTTTTTCCTCATTAATGTACACACAGCACCCCATATTGACAGAAAAACACAGAATTGTTGACATTTTTGCAGATTTATTAAAAAAGAAAAACTGAAATATCACATGGTCCTAAGTATTCAGACCCTTTGCTGTGACACTCATATATTTAACTCAGGTGCTGTCCATTTCTTCTGATCATCCTTGAGATGGTTCTACACCTTCATTTGAGTCCAGCTGTGTTTGATTATACTGATTGGACTTGATTAGGAAAGCCACACACCTGTCTATATAAGACCTTACAGCTCACAGCGCATGTCAGAGCAAATGAGAATCATGAGGTCAAAGGAACTGCCTGAAGAGCTCAGAGACAGAATTGTGGCAAGGCACAGATCTGGCCAAGGTTACAAAAAAAATTCTGCTGCACTTAAGGTTCCTAAGAGCACAGTGGCCTCCATAATCCTTAAATGGAAGACGTTTGGGACGACCAGAACCCTTCCCAGAGCTGGCCGTCTGGCCAAACTGAGCTATCGGGGGAGAAGAGCCTTGGTGAGAGAGGTAAAGAAGAACCCAAAGATCACTGTGGCTGAGCTCCAGAGATGCAGTCGGGAGATGGGAGAAACTTGTAAAAAGTCAACCATCTCTGCTTTATGGCAGAGTGGCCCGATGGAAGCCTCTCCTCAGTGCAAGACACATGAAAGCCCGCATGGAGTTTGCTAAAAAAACACCTGAAGGACTCCAAGATGGTGAGAAATAAGATTCTCTGGTCTAATGAGACCAAGATAGAACTTT